>NC_091934.1:41184693-41487297 GCF_041260155.1 Ptychodera flava
CCATATACATTTCCTAGCTGTTCTATCCTTGAAATAAGGGTGATTGTGTAAATTAATTTTTTTTACATTTGGCGCCTCGTAAGATATGAACCAAAAATGCCCCGTGTTATTTACAGAAGACACATACTATAATTAGCTACTGCTAACAATTCTAAAACTGATGCTGCTAATGCCTTTCTTGACAGCGAAATCCTTTTATTATCATCTGCAAATGTCATCAGATTTAGTGCTGTCATTCAGGAGATAGATCGTTTATTACAAACATTCTTTCTGCATGTAGAGGTCTGACTTAATTACGGCAAAACAATGGGGATGATACAAGCCATAGTGGTGAAAACGTGAAGCCAATCTGGCCTTTCTCCCCAATTACGAAAGTCATTAAATATGTCAATTAGTAATTATTTGCCAGGACGTTTCGAAACTTTTTTGCATGTGACTGTACACTGTAAGATTATCATCTGTGCCAGGTTTTATAAAATTTGACGCAGTGCTTCTGGAAACTCACCCTGGATACCCAAATTTCACTAAATATGCAAATTAGTAATTAATTTACAGGACACTGCTGATTATCATAGTAGGGTATTACAGCACTGTGAGATCAACATCTGTACCAAATTTCATCACATTTGCTGTAGTATTTCTGGACATGTCATTCTAATTACGTTATTTTACCAAGTATGCAAATTAGCAGTTGATTGACATGATCCTGTATTTGCACGCTATTACAGCTCTGGAAGATCGAAGTCTGTATTTTGTGTAATCAAATTTGATGCAGTATTTCAGACATGCAACACTAATTGGTAAAGTTCGTTGAACGAGCAAATTAGCAAATAAGGGGTGCTACACGAAACACAACGTCTTTTACTTAATTGTTTTTGCAAATATTTATTCAATTTTAAGTAATTTGCTAACCTAAGCGTAAAATATTGATCTGGTTAACCATTTAGCTTGTCGAGCTGTCACATGTTGGATGAGTTTAGCTTTCTACAAATTCATGCAAATCATTCTAAGATTTCCAAAGAATGTAACTCCACTCTGCTGGGTCATATTTTCTGAAATTTTCACATTATGTTTTTTATCTTTCATTCAAAAAAAACGAGTATATTGTTTGGCAATAAAATTCTATATTTTGCATAAGAGGCATTTTAATTTTGCTCATCATGATTTTCATCACGTTTAGTGTCAGTTTTCCAACACCTGCCGTTTTAGAATGAGAATAGATAATCCAAAATAAAATAGTCATTTTGTTCCTACATAATCTCTTGTTTCAATTGCAATATATATTTCAAAAATAGTATCAAGTATTTGACTTGAATTAATTTTTCATTATTAATACCAAAATTGAGGTTTTCTACCCCTAATATATACCTACTTCAGCCTTCGAGTAATGTATTGCTACCATATTAAATTTAGATTTTCTATTTTTGAAACTATTTATTATGAGAGGATTTCCCCGTCATCTTTGATGAGAAATATTCCTTTGAAAAAAGTAAGCTATGTTGGTAACGTGCATACGAGGAACGTCTTTGTGCATTATTACAGCACTTGTTACAGCACAAGATCTCAACCGCCTTTCATCAATTCAGATGAAACAGTTCTTGACATGCCACCCTTATCACGAAAATTTATTAAATATGCTCATCAGAGATTAAGTGACATACCAGTGTTAAATGTTTTGCAAGCTATCACAACACTCTGAGATCAATATGTGTACCACGTTTCATGAAATTTGTTGCGGTATTTCCAAACAGATCACAAAAATTATGAAAATTTATTAAATATTCAAATTAGCAGTTAATTGACATAATCCTGCTAGGTATCTTTATATTGTATTACAGCATCTGTACCTAATTTCATTAAATTTGATGCAGTATTTCTGGACAAGGAAATTAATCAGGGAACTTGATAAATATGCAAATTGACAATGATTGAAATGATACTGCTTAATGCCTTTCCTCACCCTTATAGCTCTGGCATATCAACATCTGTACCGGGTTTGATCAAATTTGAGTCAGTATTTCTTGAAATATGAGAAATCCGAACATAAACATGCCAATTCGCAATTAATTAACACAACACTGCCCTATGCCTTTCGAGCAACATCTGTACAAAGTTTCATCAGAGTTTTGGCGCAGTCTCTCTTGAAACGACTCTTTCAAAAATCACCTGATATGCAAATTAGCAGTAATTATCCTTGTACTAAGTTTGAAAGGAATATGCAGAGGAATGTATGAGACATCTGCAAGAAGGACGCATGGAGCCAAATCCATGATAACCATATTATTTTCGTTATGTTTCGTACTGCAACTACTAGAAATAATGTAATGTTTTTGAGATTACAGGGAGGTCTATTTGCATTGACAGTACGTAATTATCCACAACATTCAGATTTATATGATACTGATTTGCAGGAAATGCTTGGAATAGACGAGTGTCATCTGCAAATAACCAAAACTTGAGCCAGATATGAACTGAAAATGCTCACATATTTTCAGTACATATTGCGATTGTCTGTGAATTTAAACTTTTGCCACATTTTTGCAACTTCATTGAAAGTGTTATAATCAATATCATGAACAATATTCACCACAGATTAATTCCAAAGGTCATTAAGTATGTAAATATGTAATTAGCTGAAATAAAAATACTAAATTTCTTTGACTGCTGTCATTGTATCACCACTTTATATAGCAAGTGTAATTGCCTTTGGTCAAGTTCTTCACGCTATAAATGCCAAACTGTGAAAGGCTCATTAGATATACGAATTATAAATAAGCTGACAAAAATTCCTCTCACTTATACAACATGACTGTCTCATTAATATACATGGTAAGTTTCGTAAACTGTTTTTAGAGTCCTTCCATTCTTAAAACCCTAAGAGGGAAATTTAATTAAATATCAAATACAAATTAGAAACTTGTAAAAATGATAAACAACTTTCATTAATATTTTATCATAAATTCTTCAATGTACATAGCAGATTTCATCGACTTTGATGAAGTCAATCAAGATATATCCCTAATTACAAAAGTTCGTTAAATATGCAAATTAGTGATTAGCTAAAATAAAAATGATAAATGACTTCAATATTGTTATTTCGTAGTATCTTCAATGTACATAGCAAGTTTTGTCAACTTTGATTAAGCCAATCCAGATGTATATCTCTGACTAGGAAAGTAGCTTCAATGTTTATTGCAAGTTACGCAAATTTGTTCATATCAGTCCAGATGTGTATCCCTAATAAGGAATGTTCATTAACTATGCAAATTAGTAATAAATTTATCTAAAACTGCTTAAACAAATCTCATTATTGTTATTTCAGTAATATACATAGCAAGTCAACTTTCTTCATGCCAAGCCAGATATATATTTCTAATTGCGAAAGTTTGTTCAGTATGTAAATTTTTGATAAGCTTATGTGAAAATACTAAATGACTTTTAATATTGTTTAAACCTAGTATTATCAATGTGCATACAATGTTTCACCAACTTTGATCAAGCTATTCCAGGTATATATCCCTTATATTAGGAGAGTTAATTGAATATGCAAGTTTGGAATTTGCTTTAGTAAAAGAGCTTAATGACTTTCAATATTGTTGTATCATTGTATACTTTCGCCAACTTTGGCCAAGTCAAGCAAGATATATAAACCTAAGTAGGAAAGTGTATATTAGATATACATACCAAATTTCGTCAATTTTGATCGAGTCAATCAAGATATATATCCAAAATAAGGAAATTTTATCAAATATTCAAATGAGCAATTAACTCTCAAGTAACATCGTTATGTCTTTTATGGCGAATAATATATATTATTGCCTGAATACATGGGTTTATGTGCCCGAGAGCAGGTGACAATTGCCCGACGCTAGGAGGGCAAATTGTCTCCTGCTGCGAGGGCACATAAACCTATGTAGTCAGGCAATAATATTTTTATTACATGCCTCCACACAGTTAACACTATATGACATTTAGTTCCATGCAGGACATTCTCAAACAATCTTCACGTTATCAATCAGCATCGAACAGATTTAAAGAAAGTCAAAATACCCATGCGCGCATTGATATTTTAGAACTAGCGTGAAGCACCTATCGTGACGTTGAAGGTATTTCCATCATGGCTGACAACACTGTAGCTGACGATCACGACGGTGAAATGATCGAGTGGCTAATGTCACTTGGAGCTGATAAACTCGACGAAGTTTTGGGACCAGCAAGTTTTTCAATAAGAAAGATGGATGGCACTGAATATGAACCCTCGACCCTGACCAACATGAAGTGCAGCCTAGAGAGATACCTTCGTAGTAAGAATTACTCAGCAAGTTTGAACGACCGTGTATTTCATAAACTGAACCAAGCGATAAGAGCGAAACAAGTACATTTGAAAGGCCAAGGTAAAGGAAGAAAGGAACTGAAGTCGGAAGAAATTTCAGCAGAGGAGGAAGAAACTATGTGGCAGGCTGGAGTACTGGGAATTAATAACCCACAGAGCGCGAATTTCACCATGTTCTTTTATTCGGAAAACACTTGGATGAGAGGTAGAAACGAGCATCAGCTAATAAAATTTACCGGTATCGTGACCGGCCACGTTAGGAACTGAATATTTAGAGTTTCACGAGAGATGCTCAAAACCAGAGATTGAACGACAACAACTGCACGCCCCAAAATGAATGCCACGCCAGGAAATCCTAAGAGAGATCCCGTAGCGCTATATCGTGAGTACGTGAAACATCGACCGCAAGAAAGTCTTGAACCCGCGTTTGACTTTTACCTCACGCTCTCCAACCTCACATGATCACGTCTGACATCTGGTTTCGTGCAAGGCCACAAGGTAAGAACACTCTCGGAATTTGATGGCAAATGCAACGCGTGAAGCTTGTATATCGGGTCGAAAAACAAACCATTCAGTGCGTAAAACTTGTGTCAAGCGTTTATCGTCTGCCGGTGTTGCTCCTCACAAAATTGCGAAGCTGACAGGTCATCAGAATGTGGCTAGCCTCCAGCATTATGACCACAGACTCGATCTCAGTGAGCAGAAACAAATGTCTCATATTCTTAGCGACAGCAGCAATAGAGGTAAGACATTTAAAATCGGAACACTTGTTCAGCCAGAACCAGCAAGGGAAAGTTTCGAGTCATCACCGAAGCCGTCGCTCAAAACCGAAAACACGAAAGTTTAGCAAATGTTCGCCGGTTCCATAATGAATAACTGCACTCTGAATATCAACTTACCGTCATCGACGCAAGAGAACCTGTCACCAACTTATAATTCCCAGTTTAATTTCAACAAGCAACGGAAATACCGACGCATTCGGGTCATTGATAGTTCGGATTCGAGCCAGGAACTAGATTAGAATTCGACGGACTCTCCGACTTCATGCTTCAAGCTTTGAGAGTTTCTACTGAGTCTACGCATTGCATCTCGCGACTTTTGTTACTTCTGACGTTTTCACGAACATTTGAGCATCTCCCGAACACTTTTGACTTATTAATTTTATTGGTGGAGTGACAAGTGCCGTCGCTCCGAAAACATTTCAAAATTTGAACTACAAGACATGATTCGTGCATTTGTTTCTTTGTTTTCCCGGCGCCCTTCAGTCTGGCAAACTTGTGTTGCGCACACTTTTCAAAACTTGATAGTACCGTGCTTTCAATCATTCCGTCAACATTTCAGTGAAATAAATATCGACATTCCTTAAACTGTTAAATACGAAGCCCAGTGTCCATTTTTTTGTTTTAAATCATGATATGTTGAATGTGTTTCCAGCGAAAATTCCCCCAAATGAGTTTCACGAAAAAATAGTTCCGGCTGCTTGTTTTTCTGTTGGCTTTACCGGACCGGTTTCCATGGGTAACTATGGAAACCGGTCCGTACATCGTTCACAGGCCCGCTAACTTCCCGGATGTTCCTATTCAAATCAATGCACAGATTTGCACTCATATCGAATCGAGGGGTGTAATAAATCCTTATTTGATCAACATTTGTAGCAAATCTCGTACAATTCTGTGCAGCTGTTCTCATTGCATGTGTTGTTTTCTAAAATCATTAATTATGCAAATGAGCATGAAATATGCGAGCCAAATCCACCAAAAGCTAATGAAACCTTGCGATTCCCAAACAGAATCTATGTACCAGATTTGATTTTGATCAAATAAGCCGTTCTTGAGATATCGTGCCCACGGACAGACAGACAGACACACAGATATACAGACATCGCTGCGACATAAGATCACGTATGTGAACACTTAAGCTAAAATGTTGTGGAGAGAGCAATGCCGTAGCAGAAACAGATAAAAGGACAGGCCCTTGTGGTACTTGACATGCACTATTATGATTTCAAGCTATGTTGTCTTGAACTCTTACATATCATATTGTGATCTATTGCAAAGATGATATTTAAATTGTAGAGGAAGTCCTCGGATCACATAGTGAGATAACTTGGAAAGGAGAATATCACGATCAATATTGTCAAATGCTTGGGAAGCTGCGGAAATAGCAAGCGTGATTTTAAAACACGGAATCGATCTTGTGTCTCAACTTTGACCGGTATTCAAAATAAGCGAGATACGACAAACATCATGAGACTGGGTAGTGTGATTCAAATGGCGACAACAAATTAATGAAATTGCATTATTTAAGTGATGCAATATTCAGTTTTTATTTTCTTTGAAAACCAAAATTTGTGGACGGTGACCTATTTTTGAGTTGAATGTCCTTTCCGTTTGAAAGTGTATAGCCGATATGAGCTGAACGACGAATGCAATATCGCTGAAAACGGACGGTGTATGGATTACACAATCGCAAGTTAACGACGTTATCGACAGCTTTTGAATGAAATGGGGAAGTTCATAAACAGGTGACTAATGACTCGCGGATCATGTCAATATGACCACTGCATCACCTTTCGTTTCGTGTCCTTTTATAGGGAAGCTCACACGAGATCTGTACGTTTTAGCGATATTAAAAACGATAAATGGCATGCGGATAAGATAAAGAAATAGAAACATTTCCCTTTGAAATGCAGCATTCGATGCAGTAAGTTGATGGATAGAATTTGCCGTGTTATTAGCATAATACATTATTTGACTACAGTATATTATTATAACGCATTTCCTTGTTTACAAAACTGACTAAGGTTATGAACATTTCAACTCCAGCACGTGCTTGTCAGTACATTATGATCATGTCATTAACCGGTGTCATGGCCTTTTTTCAGCTCCTTCACAACCTGACATCTTATCCTAGAACGGCCTGCCTGTAATCGAAACTTAAAGGGACGCTTTCCTTTACCTTTTGTTCTATGTTGACTTTGTTCCTTTGTATTTCACATATTGTAAGTTTTTGCTTTCCGGGTAATGTAAAATATTCTTTTCTGTTAAATATTCGCATGTATATTCCTCTTTAACTCAACAACGTTACTATGGATAGGTGAATTTATCTTTGTGACAAAATCAGAAATGAAACAAGCGAGTGTTTACAGGCTGATGATTTTGGGCATGTCAACTTCCCCATCGTACACAAACTCGAAGCGTTGGACAGAACACACTTTAAATGCGTGCAACTTAGCTCGTTGAGGAACACCTTTTTGTCTTGGTGAGTTATCCTCCTTTAAGATTGGAAGCGTTGGACGGAGCACAATTTACATGCGTGCAACTTAGCTCGTTGAAGAACACCTTTTTGTCTTGGTAAGTTATTCTCCTTTAACATTTAAAGAATTAACGATTTAGGTACATATATGTGATGAGTAACTTCAAGGTACATTGTCAAATACATTACAATGTTTCATGCCGGTTTCCGTTCGCCGTTTTATACATTTTAGGCGACGTTACATGTTGCTCTTTAAACATTAAGGTATTGCCCTGCAAATTTTCGTCAAATGTTGACCTGACGTTTTTGCAGACATCGATAAAACATTTAGGTTTGGGGTATATGCTTTGAAAGGAGAAACTTATGAACTTTCAAAAATGGAAATGCTTGAATCGTTGCAAAAACTAATCAGACGCTTCACATGGTTAACATGTCGACCTATTTTGCACGTTGGAAGTCACTGCCTCTTTGTAATCGCAGCTACAAAGAAATACATTTCTTGATCAAATACATGAAAGTATTTACATACTGGGTGCTACTTCCTGATAGAACATTGATTGGCTTTATTGAAACCACGCAATCCTTGTTGAAAATAATAATAAATTGAGGAAGAAATTGATGAGTGTTTGCAGACACACGTAACATTTTTAGTATATTTAAACGATGTACAAATATATTTTTAGTTTTCAAGGCATGTTTTATTTTTGTTTTAAAAGCACTACAACCTTGACTAACTCTTATCTGCAAGACAAGTTTCTAGAGCGGATGTTTTTCTCATATTGCACATGCTCAAAACAAAACAGTATGTTTGAGAAATGTCATTCAATTTTCATTTGTCTTACGGTAGCTACATGCCTTATAGACACTTTCAGATTTTATTTTTTTCCCAGTTATAGAAGTCCCAAACCCCAATAAAGTATATATTTTCTGAAATATTTGATATCTGGAAATCCGACCATGCACAATACAGGCATTATTTGTATATAGTCACGTGACAAGCGTTTTACTGAACAGTCCAAAAATCGGTTTGTCATCCCTTTAGCGAACACGCTGTACGATTTCGGGTTGAAATTTGTGCAGGGCATTCAGGCGAGAGTGCAGGTAGGTTCTCACTTCTCCATGGCTTGACATACCTACGTCTCGTCAGCCCGATATAGGTAATGATGAATCGTTGTTTGTGTTTCAAAGGACGCTCACACTTTGACCTGCTTGAATTGCGTTGTTCAACGAATTTGGCCAATTGCCTACAAATTTTCATATGATAAGAGACGACATAGTGCAAGATGTGTGCTGACAGGCGGCAGTGCCACTACGACCTATAAACCATTTACACAGTGCTATGTGTGATTGATGCATGAAACAGTTCCGCTTCTGTTGTCTATAATTGATGTTTGACCTTAGTTCAACATGGCACGGCTGAATGTTACCAGCTACACCCCTTGACCTATGCTTTGTCACGAAATGTTTGCTCGGAACTACAAATAACAAGCTAAAACAGAGCAACCATTTACAAACACTGACGTCGAATGAAAAGTGATTCTGGCGACAAACGCTGACAGGGAAGCCGCTGGCCGTGATACAGACGCCTGGAAGGCCAGCACAATCATAAAATGTAGGGCAAATGAGTCAAGGTACAGTACACAAGAGCAGTGTCGTCGATCACTATCAAAGCATGGACCGCGGTACTGCTCTTTCGAAAATCGGTGGTCCAATTCGGACCATAACAGAATCTTACTTGTGACGGCCTTGTTTTTTAAAGACGAACGTACTCATAGAGACCTATATTTAATGTATTTGTCAGGACAATTTTTATAATGCTTACAGGGGCCGTCGCAATGTATTGAACCACAAGCGACTGAGATATTCTTGGTTGAATGCAGGATGGCAATGCAACCAAAAGTAATTCGAACCATAAGGGCCGCATTGATGAGTTGCTATCACTGACGGTGACACTGATAGTGGCTTGTCTTTGCCAACTTTGATGGTGATAAATAAACATGAAAGATGCATAATTAACGATATAGTAGCTGTAACTTTTGAGAATATTTTCACTATTTTTGTTGCACGTCGCGAACTATTCACATGAATAAGCATAGTGAATCATGAAGAATCACCTACTAATTGACTTCTCAGTACGTAACGTGTATCAATTCCTCGTGATAAAGAATATTGACGAAGTGATTCACTTCGTCAATATTCTTTATCAAGAGGAATTGATACAGAATTTCTTAACGGACAGAAATTCAACGATGTTGACACACGGAATGCAACGTAATCGACTTTGTACGCATGTGTAAGCTAAGAGAAGTACCGCACAGTTCAACTCTGGTTCAACATGGTGTCCACACCACAGCGCAAGCGACCAGTGGGTCGACCGAACAATGTATCTGTCATTCACATTGACAGCTGGAAATATAACTGACAGTTTGGCAATATCCGATCCTTATCATGTCTGAACAAGGAAGCCTATTCACATGTCCACCACTGTGTGGCTATGCGATGTAAAATGTTTATGTTAGCCTTCACAGTCATGACCCTTGAACATTTCGAAAATCACTGAAAATTTACAAACGTGAGAGACCAAATTGAGTTGCGGGTAGCTCTGCGTAGCAGGGCTGTGTGTTACCGGCGTTATACGACCTCCCACGTGCGCTTCCCTCGCATAGAGAGAGAAAAGTAGGCTTTGCGTAAGTTTACAAGCACGGCTGAGCACATTGTGTACATAGGCGAGGTGGTTGTGCTTGAAAACGAAGATCAATGCAAGTTTTGGATTCAAAAACGGCCGTTTTCGGCGGAGAAACTGCGTGCCGCATTTCCGAGGAGCTACCAGCGGTCTTGGTAAGCCTAATTCACCTGCCATTTGCCACTTGCCGCATGCCACTTGCCGCGTGCCGCGAGCCAGAAGTACGCATTTTCACTCCAATTTAATTCATTGATTCATTTTCATGAACAAATCAACATTCGGGCTTCAACGCCGCCTTCTAAGGAAACACCATTTTATTTCTGGGGGGGGGGTACGGAGGATTTTGAGAAAAAAAATTGTCGCCAGGTGAGATAGAAGAAAAAAATGATCCTGTCATTGTCTGAGAAAAAAAATTGTCATAACAGACAGAACTGAAAAAAAAATTGTCACAATGCACCAGAAATTAGCAAAATTTGGAAACCTATTCTCATTCTTGCTGGTGCGCCGCCATAGGCGGTGCAAATTTTTTTACCACAAGCAATTCTTATGTTTTTTTCCCAGCACTTATGATATAAGCATGCACTACATAGGTCTATTTACACCTCAGTGCACTCAATGTTTTCCTTCCCTTTTCTGACCCAAGAAATCATATTTCAGGATTTCTGTTGCAATATCTCAATGGCATAGGCACTATCTAAAGGGGACTTTTTGACTTCTGTAAATTGTGCAAATTTTAAAACACAAGACAGGAGTCAATAAACTAGTGTTAAAATCAATATATTATTCTCTCAATATAAATATATTAGGAAGAGTACAAGTTGACAATGAAAAATTGAGGAACAACAAATATAATGAAATACAAGGGAGGGGGTCACTAAACAAATTGAAAACTTCAGGGGGCGTTACTCAAAATGTGGAGAGGAAGAAGGTGGTGGGGTTACTCATTTTGTTTTGGCGAATTAAATTGAAACACATCTCAGATTGCACCATTGCACACATCCATTTCTCAACATTTTCAATGCGAGAGGGGGGCACCCCCTCTTGTGCTCCCCCTTGGGTCTTCTAACAGTTTACTGGTAAAAGACAAATTTAAAATACCTATCGGATTTCACTACACTGCACCGTGGCGCACATCAATTTCTCAAAATTTTCACAGGATCTCGGACAAAACTGAACTGTTGTGAATTCATCCTTTATTATCACAGAATATGTTTTCATTTACCTCAGTTCAAGGACTATTTTGACAGTTAAACATACCATATTCATGCTTTTCATTAGAAGCTGGCAGCTGGAGAAAATGACATAAGAAGGTCATAGTTTTCCGTTCCTGTATATTTATTTATCTTCAGTCTCTGGCAAACAGAACTGTTTTTCACAAATTGTATTGTCATTGTTTGGTTGTTGAATATTGTGACACAAACACTGATCATGCATAAAATGTAAAAAAATATTGCAGTGTTCAAAGTCATTTTCAAACAATTTTACCGAGTGCAAAATAACCTGAAACTCCTCTCAGATTGCACCATTAAACACATCAATTTCCCAAATTTCCAATATTAGAGGGGGAAACCCCTCTCGTGCTCTCCCCCTTGGGGTTACCGTTCTAACAGTTTCACTTAGTAAAAAAATTAAAAAACACCTCTCAGATTGCACCAGACTGCACCATTGCACACATCAATATCTTAAAAATTTCCATGCAAGATAAGGGAAAGCCCCTGTGACACTTTCCCCCTAAGCCTCTCGCGTGTTCTCCCCCTGTACTTTCAAATTCTGCCCGGTCAGATATCCTAGTGAAAACCCTGTCATAATACCCATCCAAATTAAACAATATACTATATGGTTAGATACTGTGTGAGCTTTTATATCTTTATTTTATTGTGACTTGCAATTTCATTTTGATGGGTTCACCTTTTTTGAACCATCATGAGATAACTGATGATAGTCTAGCAGAGTACATCAGGATTTCAAAGGTCTTTACTGTTGCTGTATTTTGTAAATTTTACAAATACATGTATTTGTATTTAACTTTTCTAAGTGGGGGATCAGTCAAATTTCAGAGTTAGAGAAGGGAGTTACTCAAATTCATCATGGTTGACGGGGGGGGGGGGTTCACTGAAATTTCTGAGTTTCAGGCGTAAATAATGACGGCTCCCTTATATACAACGCATCACAAACTTGATGACAAAGAAAAAAAAATTGCATTGCTACGCCATTTGAAAAAAATAATTGATGCAGCTCTGACAGTAGAAAAAAAAATTGCTGTCACCGTGACAGGAAAAAAAAATTTGCTCCCATACCCATTTCCTCCATACCCCCCCCCAAAAAAAAAATCAAATGGTTCTCCCCTAAATGCATGAACTGGGGACCAGCGAATGACCAGCGTGCATATGCAGAAAGGGACTCAAGAGAAATTATAGGGAGGGAGGCCAGTAGTTTTCAAAATCACACTGCACGTAAATTTGTAACATTAAAAATTGATCAATCAAAATTCCGTACTTTGATTTTGTAGACCGTATGTTAAGGTTGCTATATTGCAAATATCTAGGTCCTATGGTGTCTATCGAACGGTGAATGGTTATGGGCGTAAGCCTAATTCAAGCACCACAAGCCGCGTGCCATTACCGCGCGATTTACGGGCCGCTTGCGCGTTCCACGATCAAGCAATTAGAACTAGTTTCACATTTGTTGATTCACCCAAACTGATCGCTATTGCTGTAAACAGTGCGTATGTATTTCACATAAAACAATAGGATAGTTTCGATTTCAGAGCTCAAATTATAGTGACGTCACCTAAAGCACCCTGCGTCTGATTGGTGCATATTAGTTACGCCATGGCTTTTTAATTCGATTATGATGGCCAACTGACAATGATCGTGAGAATCAGATCTGGTGGTTCAGGTTGGGATTATGCCACAGCCACAGCCTTGTCGTGAAGATGAATGGTAATTTGTACTCGGTGCGACGCCCATTCTTGTTTCAACTGTTACCGGTTAACTGGAAATACCAGAATGCACGAAGTAATTCCATGAGATCTGAAAAGTCCAGCATTAACCCCCTAACCTGGCATTAAAGACTGCAGTTGATATATTTTCTAATTGGTCAAATAGCATCTATTCTTTCTGTGGTAGCCAATCAACTTCACGAAGTGAACTTTACTTTTGACAGGTATCAATCAAAACGTTGCAAACAGGTTTATTTTGTGGGCAAGTCCACCATCCTGCCAACTTGTATCAATCAAAATGTTACCAAAACGCTGTATTTCGCACGCGTGCAAGTAAACCACAGTCCCACCACAACACATAGGCTGCGGGCAGGCCTACCATGAACGCGATAGGCATACTCTGCAGGCCAGGTCAACATCGATTTTCGAAACACGATACAGTCTTGGCTAGTTGGTGTCCTAATCACGGGCAAAGACGACTCTCTCTTAATACCTCCATGCATAAACAAATGCATTTCCAGTTTGGCACTGTGATGCTAAAGCAAACGCATCTCAACAATATCTAGTGATAAGGGCATCTTTGATAAATACAAAGGTCAATACAATACGGCGCTGGAGGCAAGCGGTTACACTGAACAAATTGAATTTGCCAAGACCAACCAATTAGCGAGGAGAAACAATAACAGGAAGCGTCATATCACGTTGTTCAACCCCCCTTTCAGCAAGAACGTTGAAACTAACATCGGCAGGAAATTTCTTCAACTTGTTGACAAACATTTTCCAAAGGGGTCTAAACTTCACAAGATCTTCAACAGAAACACAATTAAAGTGAGTTATAGCTGTATGAAGAATATGGCAAGTATAATCAAATCGCATAATAAGAGGGTAATCACCGGAGATTACATAAGGACCAACCAGCTGATTGTAATTGCAGGGCTAAGTCGGCATGCACCTTGTCGAGTCAATTGCGTGGTTTACAATGCCAAAGTATCAACGGAGGACAATGCAGAGAGGGTTTACATCGGCCTCACTGACTGATAACACCTTCAAGACGCGCCACACTAACCATATAAAATCATTCCGTAACGAGAGATACAGAAACGACACTGAGTTGTCAAAATTTGTATGGAATTTAAGAAATATAAAGGACCAAGTATTTGACAATTCATGTTCAATTATTGATAAAGCATCAAGCAACTGTAACATAAGCAAGCGATGTAATCTTTGTATGTCAGAAAAGCTGCACATTATCAACGCTGACAAATCTACACTGTTAAACAAACAAATGATCGTCCAAATCATATATGTAAGAGTGTCGCGCTAGTAATCCTTTCTCTTCTATCTGAGGATTGAAAGATGCATTATACTTAAGTAATAGATTTCATTACTTTGTACTTGAAGTAATTTGTTTATTATAACGGTCTGTTTTAGCATCGAGCACTGTAATTTCCCACGAGGACATCTGTATACTACGTATATATATATATATATATATATATATATATATATATATATATATATATATATATATATATATATATATATATATATATATATATATAATTTTTATAAAATTTGGGAAGCTGTTACTCAGGTCGAGGCTTTATCAAATCGAGGCTCATTGTAAACTTTTCGAGGCTGTATGTATGTATGTATGTATGTGTGTATGTGTTTATGCATGTCTGTTCAGATGTGTGTACGTGCATGCGTACGTATGATGTATGTGTGTTTGTATGTCTGCTACAAGTATGAATGCATACACTATGTGCGTTCGCCACAGTGTTATTTGGACTGGGCAGTTTGTGAAAGTGTATTTTGTGGCGTGAGTTTATGCTACGTACCGATAATCTCTTATGTAACCTTACCACCAAGATTTGAAACAGACTTGTCTGGCCTGGAAATAAAACTGCCCATTCTAGTCGAAAACTTAACACAAATCCTAAAGTCAGTTACCTTGTTCGATGCGGAAGACTCTACTGTCCGAAAACACTCATACAACGATAAAATGAGAACTGTAGGAGAAATCGATCGGGTTTTGACAAACTCGGCCTTTCTTGTGTCCACCGTTGTAATAATGCAACTCATTATCATCATGAACAGTGTCCGCATATAAGAAGTGGTGAATTTCCGTTTGTTGCCGTTGATTGTGTTACTCACGGACCAATCAGTGATGTGGATGGCATTCCATTATGATAATGAGTTGCGTTGTTACATATGCCATATTCTAGTCAAGTGCATTTTTGTCAACTATCATATGTCTATAAATGCACAGGTATTCCTAATTTTTATATTAGACAAAATCATCAATAGATTTCTGTCACAAAGTATCAACTGGGTGTGGTTTTGTCTGTGTTATATGTGTCTTGTCTCTTGTCATTCTGATTGGTGGTATGGTTGTCAGGTCTATGTACGTCTATATAGAGGTGGTGAGATAGTAAGTGCTGATTGCATAACTTTCTAATGAGAGCTCTAAAACAACTTATGAATATTCATGGAACCGGCCAGAACAATAGACAGTGGAGTAGAGAGAACAATGACTATGAATTAAGTATCCTAGCGGATGAATAGTACAGTGGGTGGAACTGTGCACCTGGGTTGGCATATATAAAGGCTCCAGTCAGTAGCAGCGAGGAGAACGAATTACACTGAGGAACTGATAACACCAGGATGATATATACCTGACTGGAAGGCCTGTGCGACCATGTGCCTGAACATGAGCCTACAAGATGAGTGAAACCACACTACTGACCACACTAAACTCCGCTGGACGTGGACTTTTAGACACCTTGTGTAAACCTGAACATAGAAAGAGTGTGAGCAAGCCTGAACATGGAGATACTATGTGGAACCGTGTGACATTGAACTGCCAAGGATTCGACAGCCTGCAACAAGCCATTAGCAAGAGTAGGGCAAGTTGTATGAAACCACCACCCATTTGTAACTCGTTACATGTTCTACGTCCTTGTGTTGCCTTTTATGTTGTGTGTGTCGTGTTGTTCTATTTTCTGAGATACAGTCCACCTGGTTGTCTACTTAGCAGTCATGATACGGGCGACTGTCCCTGTATGATATTTTGTGTACTATGGGTACCATATTCATATGATTGGAGCTTGAGAAACAAATACGCTCGTAAACTCGGAAACCTGTTTGTCTTGATTTTACACTTTCACCGGGGGTCCCAAAGAGAAAAGAACCCAGTCACAAAGGTCTGAGTAGGCGTACTTCTGCACTATCGGGAAAACAACCAAGCCTTATGACATATTTGGTGGCAGCAGTGGGATTGGCAATTCACTGTAAATTTGAAATTAGGCAGACAATTTGTTACGTGCAGAGAAAACAAACAAAAGGGTGAACTCAGCAGTTAACGTTTAAACAAAATTTATTACGAAAATAAATCTAATTGCTAAGTCAGGGATAGAGCAACTGGGACGGCAAAGCTCCAGTCTCAGAGTTGTAACAGTCTGGCGAATGAATGAACAGTCCTTTGGCTTGCAGGCTTGAAGTTGCACAAAGTCCACAGTATAAATCCAGCGTTGGCAGTGAAGGTCTTGAAAAGTCTTGAGAATGACTACTGCTGGAGTTTTCGAAACACTTGTAGTAACACACAAGAGACATGATCCCGAAAGGCTGACTGGAAGCTGTGCACGTCCCTTTTATACCCATGTGCTTACATAAAGGCATATAAGAACAATCTAGGACTTTTATTGACATGCTAATTACTGTTCTAAAATTATCTCTCTTACACAACTAATTAACTTTCCAGAACATTCCAAACATGACTAATTGAATTCAAGGTTGTGAGGTCATTAAGAGCAGTGACCTTGAGAATGTTCTAGACTAATTGAACTTAGGTCATGATGAGTGTGGGGGAAATGACCTACATAACAAATTGTATTTGGCATTTGACACCATGTGGAAATCACTGGTAGTGAAAAACATTACGAAAGGGGACTAAATAGTCCAATCTTCTGTGAAAGTGTGAAACGTGAAATCAAGACAGGTTCCAATTTAACAATGGATTTAGTTGACCTCAAGCAAGTTGGAATTGAAATTGGATTTAAGGGCCAAGAGCTTGCTGAATTTATACGAGGGCAACAACAGATCGCACGTGACGAAAGACATGCAAAACGAGAAGCTTAAAAAGAGAAACTGAACGTGCTGTACTAAATTTGGATTTTGAAAGACAAAAGTTATCAGAACAAGAAACGACAAGAGAGTTTGAATTAGAAAAACGTAAGTTGAAGATAGCAGCTTCTGAAGACAAGAAAGATTTCAAACTATTAAAACTGGTACTAGCAAAGCTAGAGTTTTAAAAACTTGCCTGAATTCAATGATGGAAAGGATAACATGGATGCATACTTGGTATGGTTTGAATTGTTTGCTAGGAGTCAAGAATGGGAGCCGTGTACATGGGCTGTTTGTCTTAGTGCACTGTTAACCGGCAAAGCATTGTCTGTGTATACTTGTATGCCTGTGAATGGTGCTATGGTGTATGAGAAAGTGAAAGCAGCATTGTTGCGAAGGTATAATTTAAATGAAGAAGGGTTCAGAAGGAAATTTGCACAGCAAAGCAGCAGGGAAATGAAACTGCGACACAATTGTTGTTAGACTTCAAAATTACTTACAAAAATGGATTGAAATGTCCAATGTGGAGCAATCATTTGAAGGACTACCAGATCTCATAATGGGGGAACAATTTCTGAACACCTGTTTGCCTGAGCTTGCTTTATTGTTGCATGAAAGAGCACCATCTGACGTCCAAGAAATGGTCAAATTAGCAGATGGACAGAGAGAGGCTAGACAAATTACATCTAAAAAGAAAGGCCAGGGGAGTTCAAATAATAATTTCCAGAGTCCTAGGGGCTCCTTCAGGAAACAATTTCAAGAAGGTCAGGATAAAAAGAAAGAATCAAGGAAATTTTCAAGTGTGGTAAAGTTGGTCATCTAATTGCTCAATCCAGGAGTCAAGGGTCTAATCATCAGTCTGTAAAGACTGCTGCCTTGAAAGTGGAAATAGACAGTGACGAAACTTCCATATCAACTGACTTCCTAGTTAAGCAGGTATCAGCAACATGTGTAATGTCGAAAGAACCAGAAAAGGGCAGGCATCCATGTTTAGTGATAAGGACAAAGTAGTTTTGAAATGTTGTCACGAATTGCCTATAGTTAGCGTTGCCAGCATTTCACGTCCTAATGCAACAGTTTGTGGTATGCCAGTGTTGAAGGCATCATCAATGATGTCAAGATAAAAGTACTGCGCGATAGTGGAGGTAGTGGTGTGGTAGTGAGGAGTGATTTGGTGAAATCTACTCAGCTAACGGGGGAGGTCCGGACTTGTGTAATGATAGATGGTACCTGTAGGAGAGCCCCAGTGGCCAGACTAAATATAAGCACACCCTACTACCAAGGTGAGGTTGATGCATTGTGTATGCAGACACCAATATGTGACTTAATCATAGGGAATATTGACTTAGCTAGAGAGCCCAGAAACCCTAATCCCAGTTTGTGTGTGAACCATGAGAGTTCTGATGCAAGTGTGCATGAAACCAATAATGGGATTGAAGTGGTACAAGCTGTGCAGATTAGGGCTCAGGTAGGGGAAGCCAGCTCACCGTATGATAGTGTCAGAGTGTGGAAAGGAAATAGTTACTGTAGAAGTGCTCAAAGAAGCACAACAGACTGACCCGAGCTTGAAACAAATGCGAGATTTGGTGAAGTAGGTAAGGAGAGAGTAAGTGGTTCGAGTAACTTGTACAGTTTTATTATGAGCAAAGGGTTGATTTACAGGGAATTTCAATCGCCAAAGATAGAACAGGAATGGATGTTTACACAGTTAGTGGTGGTCAAGAAATTTCGCGATGAAGTAATGAGGCTTGGATACGACTCTGTGCTTGCTGGTCACCTAGTTGCAAAGAGAACTTGTGATCAATTCCTTACACAATTCTATTGGCAAGGTATACATGATGACATTGCACGGTATTGTCGATCATGTGATGCGTATGCATTTCCAAAGGAAAAGGTTGGCATGGTGCCACTTGGGAAAATGCCACTACTTGACACCCCATTTAAGAGGGTAGCTGTTGATTTGATAGGACCTATAGGCCCCGTGAAAGACAAGGGAAACTGTTATATTCTAACAGTTTTTGATTGTGCGACCAATCATCCCGAAGCAGTGCCACTGAAAAGAATTACAACTGAAGTTGTGGCCATGGCATTTGTAGGAATATTAGTAGAGTAGGAGTACCAGAAGGCATTTTGTCTGACTTCGGCAAGCAATTTGTGTTGGATGTCATGAAAGAGGTTAATCAGCTGTTGTCTATTGAGCAATTTACAACAACCCCATATCACCCCGCATGCAATGGGTTAGTTGAACGATTTAATAGTATGTTAAAATTTATGCTCGGAAAATGTGTAAAGAGCAACCTAAAGGTTAGGATCGGTATATTGGACCACTCTTATTTGCACTAGGAAGCCCCACAGGAAAGCTTAGGGTTCGCGCCATTTGAGCTCTCATACGGATGTACAGTCAGGGGATCCATGGCAATATTAAGACAATTGTGGACAGGGGAAACTGCCTGATGTAAATCTACATATCAGTATGTGCCTGACCTGAAGAAAAGACTGGAGGAAACTTGCAAATTAGCCGAAAGGAATTGCTGAAATCACAGTCGAGGTACAAGTATCATTTTGATAAGAAAACTAAGGATAGGCATTTCAAAGTAGGAGAAAGTGTGCTATTGTTACTTCCTACAGAAAATGACAAACTCAAAATGCAGTGGCAGGGTCCATATGTTGTCAAAGAAAAAGTTGGTCCCAAGAAGTATCGTTTGGAGATAAAGAACAAGCTAAAGCTTATCATGCCAACTTGTTAAAAAAGTATGAAGAGCGTAAACAAGCAGGAGACAAATATAATTTTGTTAAATGAGGTGTAATGCAGACTGTTTGCTTTGGAGTAATTGAGAATGGGGAAGATGATGATCATAGGGTAAAGGTGATCAGTGGTATGTGGACGAGTTGTTAGAAACTACTCCAACAATAGGAAAGAGAGCGCGGAAGATGTGCATGTGAATAAACAGTTAAGTGCTGAAAAAGTGAGAGAAGAAAGAAAAACTCTAATGACATTTACGAACACACTGACTGATATTCCAGGCAAATCAAATGTAGGAGAACATGACATTAAATTAATTTATGATGATCCAATAAGATCAAAACCATATTCACTTCCTTTTGCCTCTCAAGATACTGTGCGCAAGGAAGTTGAAAGTATGTTAGAGATGGGAGTGATTGAATCGTCAGATTCTCCAAATGCCTTGCCCATCGTGCTTATTAGGAAAAAAGATGGTACTGTAAGATTTTGTATCGACTTTAGAAAGTTAAACAAAGTCACTACATTTGATGCAGAACCAATGCTAAATTCTGAGGAATTTTTCACACGACTAACAGGAAGCAGGTACTTTACAAAATTCGATCTCACAAAAGGGTATTGGCAAATCCCTATGGCTGAACATGCAAAGGAAAAGACAGCTTTTCTCACCCCTCAAGGATTATACCAATTTCGGTTTACTCTTTTCGGCCTAGTAAATTCACCTGCGACCTTTAGTCGGCTTATGAGGAAAGTTTTGAAGGGATTGGAAGGGAGAGTTGAGAATGTCATAGATGACATACTTGTACATAGTAAAACTTGGAAGGAGCATATGATAGTATAATTGAGGTGTTCAATCGTCTAGAGCAGGCAGGGTAAATGCTTTGTTGGATACCACAGTCCAGAGTTCGTTGGTTATTTGGTGGGACGAGGGCAATTTCAAATGGTACCTCAAAAAGTTCATGCCCTCTTGGAAACAGAACGTCCATACACAGTTAAGCAAGTCAGATCATTCTTGGGAATGGCAAGTTATTATAGAAAGTTTACACCAAACTTTGCCACAATGGCAGCTCCTTTAAGCCACCTAACAAGGAAAGGTCAACCTAAATTAGTTAACTGGGAAGAGCCCCAGGAGGAGGCATTTACTGATTTTAAGCGCGCCCTCAGTTGTTACCCTGTGTTGAGACTTCCAGATTTCACAAAGTCCTTCATTCTGAGAACCAATGCAGCTGACAGTGGACTGGGGCGATGGTCTTACATGAACATGAAGAAGAAAAATTTCCAGTGGTTTATGCTAGCCGTAAATTGCATAGATGGGAAACTGCATATTCTGTGATAGAGAAAGAATGATGGGCATTAGTATGGGGAATACGTAAATTCCAACAATATCTCTATGGCAAAAAGTTCCTGATTGACTGACCACCAGCCACTTATCTTCCTTAACTGTGCTAAAGTATCGAATGGTCGACTTATGCGATGGGCTTTGTACCTGCAATCCTTTTGTTACAGGATTGTTGCCATAAAGGGTACAGACAATAACGAAGCAGACCATTTGAGCAGAAGCTCAACAAATTCAGATGAGGTTAACTGAATTTTTAACAGTTCAAGTGAAATACAACAGTTTATTCACTGATTCAGTACAGATACTTGTGATTGAAGTATTAGGACGAAAAGAATTTATCTTAAAAAGGGGAAGTACTGTAACAACGTATCAACAGGGTGTGGTTTTGTCTGTGTTATATGTGTCTTGTCTCTTGTCATTCTGATTGGTGGTTATGGTAGTCAATATGTATGTCTATTTAGAGGTGGTGAGATAGTTAGTGCTGATGCATAACTTTCCGATGAGAGCTCTGAGACAACTTATGAATATAAGATTGTAGAAGTACACATGAAGGTAGCCATCTTGTTCAGTTTGCTGACGATAGTGCTCTGCTTTCACTTCTACAGGGATCAGAATGTCATCATGGTCCCGCTTTTAGCGAGTTTGTTGAATGGTGTGATAATTCGTATCTAAACTTAAATGTTAAGAAAACTAAGGAAATGATAATAGATTTTAGGAGGCATGAACGCAACCCTACTACGTCCATTGTTCACGATCAAGAAATCGAGATTGTTTCGAAGTATACATACCTTGGTTCAATATTTGACAACAAATTGAAATGGGATCATAACACCGATGCTATCTTGAAGAAGGGGCAGCAAAGATTGTACTTTTTAAGGAAACTGCGTTCATTTCATGGTTGATAGACAAATTTTATCTCTTTTTTATAAATCTTACATTGAAAGCGTTATTTCATTTTCATTCATTTGTTGGTATCAAAATCTGTCTGTTAAAAACAAAACTTCACTTGATAGAATTGTTTCACTTAGCTCAAAACTAATTGAACATCCCAGAGAAGTCTTTCTACGTTTCATAATAAGCAAGTACTCAGGAAAGCCCGCTCAATTCTTTGTCTAGTGATTATATTTTAACAGCAGAGTTCGACTCACTTCCCTCTGGTCGGCGTTTTAGATATCCGGCTTGCAGGTCAAACCGGCGCAAGTTGTCATTCATTCCAACCGCTGTGCGTCTTTTAAATGATTCCTAAACTGTTTTTTTATTTAGTTCTGCATCTCCTACCATTTTGTAAATTTTTATTATATATTTTTGATGTTGTATTTGAGCCACGCTTTTAATTGCCTGTGTTTGGGACAAATAAAGTTCTATTGAATTGAATATTCGGGGCACTGGCCAGAACAATAGACAGTGGAGTAGTGAGAATAATGACAAGAATTAAGTATCTAGCAGATGAATAGTACAGTGGGTGGAACTGTGCACCTGGGTTGCATGTATAAAGGCTCCAGTCAGTAGCAGCGGGGGAGAACGAATTACACTGAGGAACTGAAAACGCCAGAATGATATATACCTGACTGGAAGACCTCTGTGACCATGTGCCTGAAAATGAGCCTACAAGATGAGTGAAACCATACTACTGACCACACTAAATTCGCTGGACGTGGACTTTAAGAGACTCATGGGAAAACCTGAACATTGCGACACTTTGAGCAACCTTGTGATACTGAACTGCCGAGGACTCAGAGTCGACAGCCTGCAAGTAGGGCAAGTTGTATGAAACCACCACCCATTTGTAACTCGTTACATGTGCTATGTCCTTGTGTTGCCTTTAATGTTGTGTCATGTCGTTCTATTTTCTCAGTTTTCTGAGATATTTCATACATACAGTCCACTTTGTTGTCTATAATAGCAGTCACGATACGGGCGACTGTCCCTGTATGATATTTTGTGTACTATGGGTACCATATTCATATGATTGGAGCTTGAGAAACAAATACGCTCGTAAACTCGGAAACCTGTTTGTCTTGATTTTACACTTTCACCGGGGGTCCCAAAGAGAAAAGAACCCAGTCACAAAGGTCTGAGTAGGCGTACTTCTGCACTATCTGGAAAACAAACCAGCCTTGTGACAGTTTCCTATAGACTACATTGCATAGTGGATCAATGTTATTGATAAAATCTAAATATCAAATTTTTGGACACATTCACAATTTGTACACAGATTATCCGACATATATAAACGTACACACATAGCTTGTTTACTCGGGCAAATTTGTTAACAGTCTGACTCCCATGTATTATGATTTGATATTTGTAAACAATGCACTAGTTAGGTCACACCTTGCCTTCTAATAGTTGTTCAAAGATAATGAGCGTCCCCACAAGGCAAGTATGAAATTTCATGACCATTAAAAATGTTAAATTGCGACCCCTTGAAAACACCATTCTTCCCCCGCCCTGTAATTTCTGTCCAGTGTCTTACATATATGGAGAATAGTTTGCCAAACAGAATGTTGTTATTCTAGCATGCTGTGGTGAGTACAAGAAAACGCATTTTATTAACGTACTAAAAATTGGCAAGAAGATATAGGTAATGTCTTTTTTATGTTCAGTTTTCATGACGGATGATGAAGCCATCAGTACGAGAAAAATACATTTCAAACTTCGCCCCTCCCCTGGAACACACAGACACAGACACAGACACACAAAGACACACACACATGTTTTGTTTGAGGGAGATTTCAAAATATAGCAGAAGGGGCATTTGAACGCGTTTTGAGATCATTTAGGGAGGCATTTATAGAAATCGGAGAACTTATTTGGTTTTTTTCCGCCTCCCCCTCCAGAGGTGTTTGTAAATGCCGCCAAAGAGCTGCACAACTCAAAATTTCGTCTTTCGGAAATACTTCAATCTGCAGCAGATACATTACACCCCAAAATATTCTGTGCATATGAGCATTTGAGCTTCTGTGAACTGATACAGCTCTGAAATAAATTTGTGATAACTGAATGCAAATCTATAGGTTTGATAAGGACTTGCATGCACATTTCTGACGACTGATAGTGGTTTGAAGGATAAAGTTAGGTCTCTTTTGACAAAACGAAATCGATAATTTATGTTCAGAGGAAACACTATATATCAGACATGTTTACGACTCACGTATTAAGCGTGTTAATGTTTCTCTGAATACAATGATACTAGAATTTCAGCAAACATTAAGATTGACAATTATATGTTACAATAAAATGCCAGGAGACAGCTGAAGTATTGTACAATTTTGCCATCATTCCTGATATCAATTTCTTTAACGATGATCAACAACTGTATGTCTATTGCGCTTGGGTCTTGGACTGGTAGAGACCATTTCAACGTTGTTTTCAAACGTTAAAAACATTATTCTGCATGGGATACGAAAACCTGCATACCATCATATCACTTTCAAGCGAGCTGGGTCACCTAGTACCGGGCCCGGGCGCGGTATAGCCGCAAGCAATGAAAAAATTTCATATTATTGCTTTTTGAATTAGTAACATTATTTATTTTTATTTGTATTTTTCTGGCCATTTTCCAATCCCTGCGCCCTGTGGAAAAAAGGCAGGTGCATATCTGATTGTATCTCGATTCAGTTAATTCAAAATACATGTATTAGCCATTCTCACTAGTTCATTAGCCGATCTATCAATTATGTCAGCATGCTTAATCTGCGCTAATTATCACTTCACCCTCCGCCATGCCAAACAAGCTAGGTGATACTACCTGAACAAAAATATTCTTTACCAAATTATCATCATTATTATTCTGCAGCAACACTTGATAGCCTACTTCTATCGAGCTGTATTGTCCTTGATTGTTTCAGAAACTGAGATTATGTCAAAGCACACAAAGAATCAACATACTTCCGGTGAACACTTGAGTCTTCTTGGTTTGTTGCAAAAGTAAGCAAGACTTAAAGTTCTGCTCAATATTAATTTATTTATTTTTGTTAAATTGTTATCAACAGTATTCCTCAGATAACATATCCACTGTTTATCAATCATTTGATTTGACTTCAAGTTTACTCCATGCAAAGAAAGACGAAGACAACTGTAGATGACAAAAAATTGTCATGGCAGCAGCACCAGGTCCTCGCTATGAAATTTGCCCATTGAATAAGCTGTTCTATAAATTGAATCAGTTATTAAATGCCGACGATGTTGTCTCCATGAAATACTTGTTAAGGACGAAACAACTACCACGGGTAGACGAAGAGAAAATTGAGACAGCGATGGATTTATTGACAATTTAGAAAAGGGAAATTACATTTCCTATGACAAACTGGACCTGCTAATTGAACTATTTGAAACTATGAATAGGCCATCTCTAATAAAATTAGTGAAAAACGTTCATGAAGATAGAGCTGGAGAGATGAAAAGTAAAGGACGTAAGTACATGAAGTGTAAAAGCTGTTTGAGGAACTATTCAATGTCTTAAAGGTGATAACTTATCACCTTTTCCGGATGATTTAGTGTGCTATTATGAAAACAAAATTGCTCTGTATAATACTGTGTTTAACAATGACAGCACATTTTGTGCCGCTAATTATCAAAACGGCCAGTCTCAGGTGACTGATGACTGATGACTGCTGAGGACCTTGGGGTTTTGAATACCTTATTAAAGGGGGGGGGGCAAACAAAAAGAGAAGATGAAGAAAAGGTGAAAACAGCAGCAGACCTATTTTATTACATATAAGAGAGAGTTATATTTCTGAAGACAATTTCGAACTGGTAAAACAAGTGTTTAAAACTATGGAATGATTGCCCCTGGACCAAACGGTGGACAAGTATCTAAAGATATAGGTAAAAGGGAAAAGCAAGAGCCTCGTAAGTAGTTTAGTGTAAACATGTTTTGGTGATATTCACTATCTTAGAGTCGCTCTCAATTTTATAGCTGAACCTGTTGCTGAATATCGATATACCTGTGCGCACCTGTACACCAACAAAGATGTTCATTTGCCATAGAAACACAAGACTAAAATAATAAAAATCGAATATGATTGAAAGAATTGGTATATGTTGCAGAATATCTATGCAAAACAAAAAATCACCGCAATCAAGAAGTTGCAATTATAAGAGAATAAAAGGTCAACAGCTCATATTCACAAAAGTGAACATCATTCTTATTCATTTCTTCGCTTCGATAATGTGTGTATGTGCGATGTATGATAGTGAGCATGCGTGCGTGAGTGCTTCACGATCTCTACAACGTGTGGAGCGGTCTTAGTCAGAAAAATGTAACAACTTAGCCGGCTATTGAACCACTCTTTTTTGGGAGTGGAGATTTAGCCGAGCGGTCCTCTCTGTGGCCTCTCCGCTAGGCGACTGATGCCGTATGTTGTTGGTTCGAACCCGATTGAAAACTAGCCGTATTTTCTACTCTGGGTGGTAATTCTGCTGGTGGACAGAATTGTCCCCGAGGTTATCGTTTGCCCAGTTAAAGCGATGAAATTCTGTTCTTCGCTTCGATAAAGTGTGTATGTGCGATGTATGATAGTGAGCATGCGTGCGTGAGTGCTTCACGAACTCTACAACGTGTTTAGCGGTCTCAGTCAGAAAAATGTAACAACTTAGCCGGCTATTGAACCACTCTTTTTTGGGAGTGGAGATTAGCCGAGCGGTCTTCTCTATGGCCTCTCCGCTAGGCGACTGATGCCGTATGTTGTGGTTCGAACCCGATTGAAAACTAGCCGTATATGCAGTTCGCAGTCTGAAAGTGCAGACTGATTCTTCACCTTGCCATTGGCCCTTTTAGTCCCCTTCAAATGTATAGATGCTAAACTGGGTTATTTAATAATAGCTATTGTTCTCAGCAGTAGCGTCAATGTCAAATAATGCAAAACATTATAAAATAATTAGAAAGATAGTCCGTATTTCAGTGCCAGAAATCAGAACATCCCTAAAGTAGTTGACGCCCCAACGTTAGGCCAGATAAATGTAAATACAATGGTCTGGGAAACTACACTGGATCCTGTATCGACACCTTGTTAAATTTAAATCATCAAATAAACAGGAAGGTGTCTGAGAGGGCTAGTGGATAACAGTACTATTCTTTTGTTCTGTGGAAAGAACTTCTGTAGGGCAGCCAAGCTTCAATGGACAAGTTAACATAGATGCCAAAGTTTGTCAGAAAACATGAAAGGTTCAGTAGCTCGAGTAACATTGTCGTATGATGTATCAATAAGAGAAATGATTCATGTACGCATTCACATTTTTGAGATTAGCGTGATTATTTTATAAGGATATATTTAATTTTATACCACTCCAGGTCATGTGACCTATTGTTCTTGCCATCCATTTATCCCTGAAAACATGACTGACACCTATTGTTCTTATGCAAAATAAGTATCAGTCATGCTTTATTCATATGTAAATAAGTAATCACCACACTTTAATGAAAGAAAATCATTATCATATCAATAAAAGTGTAGTGATTACTTATTTAAATATGAAAAAAAGTATGACTGATTTCTAATTTGCAAGAGAACAATAGTTCAAGCCGAGATGTCTAAAGCATTCACACACATTCAAAAACAAAATGAAGACAATTAGTTCAACTGATATGTTATAGCACCACATTTTATAATTCAATTTTAACTTTCTTTGGACCATGCTCAATGTAAGCAACATGATTTGTTGATGAAGACTGTCCATCTTTAGATTCGGCGTCTTCTTGGGTTGGACCAATCTTGTCTGTTTTGTTACATTGTTTTGTCGTAACTTGAGAAACTGGTTTACTTACAGATTCCTCTGATTTAACACTAGATGGAGGTGGTAGTAATATATTCGACACATGCTTTTGTTGTGCAGTAGACATACATTTGAGGCGCGTAAACTGTCATCTGATCTGTGACCTGTTTGTTATTTGATAAGCTGCTCATCGAATCCTGATGGTACAGAGATGTTGCCGCATTCACCTTAAATTATCAAACACAAAACATATGTCACAAATAGCATCGAAATAAGTACAGCCTTTTGTAACGTTTGTGGAATAGTCGAAAGAAATTCTGTGATACTGCCGCACACACAACAAATTGTTTTGGTCAATGAATTTAATTTTATAACTTTACAGAATTCGTTTTGTGTATAAATATTTTAGTAAAAGAATAAATTACCTTGCCAGAATATCCAGTGTGCTGGCAGTCTGGCCAAGCCATCTCGCACATTCGCGTTGTGTAAAGACATATATTTTCTGGCAGGAGAATTTGGATTATCCCTTTGCAAGGGTCATTGATAGTACAATCCCGTCCGGTGTTATCATCGCCAAGTACTTTTTTTATAAGTTGAAGTACACATCGTGGATTGTATGCGCTCCGTAGTAGCGGCTGCTCTTTTAGGGCAGTTTGCCCGTGTAAAATCCACTTTGGTTGTTTTTACATGGCCGTCCATGGAACTCTAGGAAGTCTCTTGGGTCATCAGATCAGACAAGTGACAAGGTCCATCTTGACCAGTCGAAAACACGAAAATGGTATTCAAAGCCTGATGCATCCACGAGGCAATCACATGCATCTACGGATTGAATTCCTTCTCGCTAGCCAATAGCCAACAAGATAGAGTAAGGCAAGCCATTTTATTTACCAATCAGACTAATAGTTTCCTTCAACACAGGCGCATTATACCACTCTGTAGCCCTTATTCAAATGCAGATTTGCAGTTGACCAGAGCCCTTGTCCTACTTGTCAGGGATAGGTCATTCTCCCAAACTCGCATGCCAGGTGCATAATGACCTTTGTGAACCTTTCGACGTACAATGGGTCATTCCATTCCATTGTGGGTATTCAAATCAAAAGTAGACGATTTATTGACAGTAATTTCAAATTTTAGAGAAGATTGGCCTGTTTTTCGTGGTATAAGTCGTTAATCGCACCTCGTAGGTGAGCTGTTACAGTTGTAATCACCACACTTATGGTCAGGAAGTTGTAAACATCACTCGGCCTTCGGCTCGTTATGTTTACAAGTTCCTGACCATAAGTGTGGTGATTACAACTGTAACAGCACACCTACTCGTGCAATTAACTATACTTACACACAATTTGTAAATCATTACGTTTATATTACATTCTCTTTAAAGTTCATTGTTTCCCTCATACAGAAGGAAGAAACAAAATGGATATGCCAAAAACGACTCGTCGAACCTCTACTGCCTCCAGCGATGAGATACCGAGAGAAACATCGAACAAAGACCCGAAGGTATCAAAACGTATCGTGAAAAGTTGGTGATAGCAAACATCTATCAGGAAAGAGAATATTGTTTGCTACATATCTCCAAACTAAAAATAAGGCAAACATAGAAAACATTTATAAAGCCTGTTCAGTGCCTGCAATGCTTTTCTCGTGTTTGGTACATATTCATGATGTGGCCAGCTAAATTAAATTTTGCTTGCACAACAATGTTACACACCTGGCATACATTTTCACTACAGGATAGCCATGTCTAGTACCTTCTCATGTCTCTCCATTATTGGCGACATGCTTTATCTAGGTTTGCTTGCATCCCTCTGTTAACATTAGAAGTCACTTATGCGTACAATCGGAAAATTAGAACACTTGTCCTGAAAATTTAGTTTGAAGACTGACCTATTTGAATGAATTCCCTGTGCCTATTCAGTTAGCTTCTACAAAATCAGTGCTTGTCTCAGCAAAATCTCGAATTAGTCTCATCACTAAATTGAAAGAAAGGATGTTGTCTAATATTGTGCGTGGTGTTCACAGCCATTTGTCTTGGTCTGTTCGTCCTTTCATTATGTTCTACATGGTGAACTCAAATGCCGAGTTAGCAAAACATGAGTCTTCCATAACACAGTTTCATCACTAGACGTATTGTAGAGTACTGTCATTACAGCGTGGTGAAACCTTAAGGCTGCGTACAGAACGATCTAGGATATTGCTTGCCGTCGTCTAGAGAATTTTTAGTGTTAGGTAGCATAACCGTGGTCGAGTGTGATGGTAAATTGATTTTCTTAAAGTGGGTGACTTCAAATAGGAAATATACCCATTTTGAGCTCCATTGAACCATTTGCAACTTTAATGTAACTCATTAGCTCTATGATGAAGTGGCAGCTGAGTGTCTCGTCTATTACTTTGTGACAAATTACTACTGAATATCAGAGTGCATCTTAAAGACATGCGGATGCTCTAAGTGCATACTTGACCAATCCCATGCAATATTTCTTGACATCTTGAATATGGCGATGGAAGTGTCACCATAAAAGGTGAACTTAAGTTTATGATGTCCATGCTGCTCTCATTGAAGAAGCTTACTCAGAAAACTATTCATACTTCAGATGTAAAACACGCTCTTATTATCTATTTGGCTTGCCTTATTTGACTTTTGCTTAGTCATTTATCATCAGAGTTCGATGAAAAATAAACTGTCCTTAAAATTCGTTTGAAGGTATATATACTTCATTCAAGGGTACATTTGCTCGTAAGATAGCAATTATTTCCAATTTTCCTTTCTATTTGATAAACGTTTGAATGTGATGACTCATCAAAATCAAAATAAGTGAAACTAAAGTTGTTGAGTGGGTGTCATACAAATTTTAGCGCGGATGAGCAAAGGTGCAAATGCTCTTTGTCACACCACAGAAGTGTGCCTCTGTATTTAATACGTTTTGTTACTTTGATGTGAAATTGTATTCGTGCAATCAGGTTCTTCTGCACGAGATAGTAAGTGTTTTCACACGAATTAAGGAAGTGCGAAAACATTCGTCATCCATGCTAGACAACATTGGTCAATCAAACGATGCAATATCTTGTGGTATTATGGTATATAACTACGTAGCAATACAGGATTCTTTAAAGTCATTATTTTGTAAAAACACGAAGATCATTTGAGTATAGTTGAGTCAGGGGAAAAATGATTTTTTAAAAATTGTTGCAGCCGGGAAAAATCTGGGTTGACATTTTAGAGTAATAGGTTTAACACGTAAATGCGAATGGACAACGGTACAAACAAACTATGCGCGTTTGCGTGTCTGTACCGCCATAACGTGATGTACATCTTTCAGGCTTACTGAGTTTACACTGTGCAGAATACATCGCGTCCCTTTATTCTGAAGGAGAACCTTCGCATTGGTCGATTATAGCAATATTCCTGCAGGTCTATATTTTGTCGGCGGACATTTTGGCGCACTCAAAGATAGATATCATGTGTTTGATAAGACTGAATACATCCTGCATTACGGTTTATATTAACCATAGAGCTGTTATCATATAGTAACATCAGAGTTATTATTTTAATTATTTGGTTAAAAGGTTGCAATGCAAGTTGCAAGAGACGGAACAGTAATATTGGTAATGGTATATAAGTATCATCTAGCAGGGTATTGACTTTTATTATTTTATTGTTTTACCATTGCAAGTGATATTAGTGCCAATGATGTTAGTCAAAAATTTGTTTCATACAATTATAAGAACTGTGAAAGAACATAAGAAGTATTGCTGAGAGTAGTATTAAAACTCCTCTGGCATCATTATTACATCTCTAAGTGTCCTTAACATTATAAGAATAACTGGTCACATACATTCCCCTAACACACTGTCATATTTCACATTCATTCCATTTGATAGATAATTCAAGACCCTATTCATGGGACTGTCCAATTAGACCCCGTGTACATGGAAATCATCGACAAACCAGAGTTCCAACGTTTGAGAGAGATAAAACAGCTAGGAACAGTGAACTTTGTATATCCGGGTGCTGTCCACACACGGTTCGAGCACAGTATCGGGTAATTAGTTTTAATTGTAGAAGTGGTGCAGCATTTAACATACACCCCCTAACACACCTGTAAGGCTCGATACCTTTTCAGGAATAATGCTTTATATTTAACTTTTATGTGTCATTTCATTTTTCAGGACATGCTACTTGGCCTTAAAAATGGTAAGGCATCTCAAAGGTCGATATCAAGAAGATGTTGGAATAACCAAGCGAGAGGAGTTATGCATTGGATTGGCAGCTCTGTGTCATGATTTGGGCAAGTTGCTTGCTTTGAAAAGTATTTTTAGTTTGTGACAAATCAGTACGTTTGAAAAGTCATTGACCAATTTGTAATATCGCAAACTTTTGAAAAAACAAGATGTTTATATATTTATTCTGATAAATTTTCTTCTCTCCAGGCCATGGTCCATTTTCCCATCTATTTTAGAACCATTTCCTTCCGACATATAAACCATTTGGGTACGAAGATTGGTCGGTAAGTCTGAAAGTTTTCTACACATTGAAATATGTTAAATGTATACAGTCATCATAAGAGACATACTTTCTTTGCCTTAAAATGTTGTGACTAACTTTTAAATGATCAAATTTTCACGATCTACAAACTACGTTTACGCAAACGGGTTTTAAATCTTCAGTCTTGGGAATATATCTCCAAATACAGATGAAACAATGAAGACCATTGAAGATGAATTAAAACTAAGCTTGATAAAAAGAACGTATCGCAAAGATTTTCATTTATGTTCTTGCAAGATTTCAAAGACCGACTCAAGAAATTTGGTGAAACGTGACGTGTTATGTATTAGCAGCATGTAAACAAGCCAATTTTTATTTTTTTCTATAATTTACTGATTTACTTCTTAATGCTTAACATTATTAGAAATGTTCATTTGGAACAACCCCGGCTGTCGCAAAAATACCATTTTAGGTGGTTTGGAGTGAAATTTGTGAAGTTGAGCATTGTGAAGCCCTTGAACAAGTTCTAACAAATTATGACATGTCTTTATATTTGGAGAATGTTAATGCATTGTGATGCTCTTACATATTATATTCTATCCATTGAGCATGAACTTGGATCGATCAAAATATTTGACAAAATGGTTGAAAAGTACAATCTAAAAGAGGTGTTTCGCCGCAAATATGATTACAAACTGAATGGATACGACTTTCACATGATTAAAGAAATGATTTATGGACCACTGGTGAAAAACGACAAACAGGAATACAAAAAGGTAAGATTTACCAACAACAAACATCCACCCATAATTTACCCTCTTGACAGTAAGACAAAGACTGCCGTTTTCAATTCAAAAAGCGTCAACGAGATAAGAATTTGATCAAGTGTAGTATAGAAAACGTCATTCTTCTTCTGATGACTTCTGTTAATATTCTACTGGACTAATCAAGATAAAATTTGTGTACAATAAAGTTTCACAGCCTGAATATATAAGATCTACAACAGAATACTTTCACATGCTTGCATTACAGTTTAACAAGTCGATCGCTTAGTAAGCTAAATTTAATTTGCTTGTAAAAGCAAAGATTTTAAAAGCTTATAATTTTAATGTAGAATATTAACTGACCCACGTAGTTAGCTAGCGAAAGAGAAATAAGTTGGTCGTCATTCATTAATTATGGACGATGTAATCCGTATAATGAATTTTACAATGATAACCAAAAAACGTTTGGTTTTTGAAGAACATTGCCCGGCGTGCTCATACTTCAGTACGCATTAGATGATAGCAGAATGTCAGTTTTTCTATAAAGTGACCCCTAGGAGCCACTCAATGATAGAGTGAAGTTGGTTATTATTTTGTATTATAAATTGATTCATCTATTGACCTAGTGAAATTAACTCTCAACATGGAGAGACATTTGTTTTGTACTTTATCCTTTGTTTTAGATGCCCATATTCTGAAGTCACTTATTTCGAATTTGGCATCGGTCAAAAACCGATATTTTCTCGTTTTCTCGTTTGGTTTATAAGATTCTACCAGTAGTGAAAAGCGTCTAGTCTACATACATTGAAGTGTTTTGTAACCATACTTTTATATTGTGTCACAGGCGGACAGCTACAAAGCTATCCAGTCGGATCGACACTTCCTTTACCAGGTGGGAATGAGTACTTTTGCCATTTTATAAAGCATACAAACATACAACCACTGCCAATACAAACAAGTCATCGTTGATGACACAGTCCCCGCTTATCAATTTTGTTTTAATCTTTTGTGTCTAGTTAGCTGTGGTCTAGGTCGCTGTGGAATGACATTGATGCAACGGTTGCATCAGACCCGTGACTTGCATAATAAAGTAATCTGAGGAACGTTCAATAAAAGACTGATCTCTGCTGGTAATGACCACTGAATGAACTTTTGATTACATCACACATAACGATGCCCCTCACTGCCTCTAGTGTCATGACGGCACATACTATACACATGGTTTGGTGGAATTTTCGAAATGGTATGGGATCGGGTATGTTGTTGTAATCAGCCATCAGTCATTCCGGATCATATAATGAAACAAATTAATCCGCACAAGAATGCAGCCATAGTATTTTATCTTCGTATCACGTTTGAACAAAATCAGTCCATCGAGGGACAGTGACCTATGTTTCTGTTTCAAAGACATAAAAAAAATCACACCAAAACTGAAATCAAATGGCTGTCTATTGACCATATGGATCATAGCACAAAATTAGTAGACATGCATATGTATGCCATAGTACTTTATCTTTGTACCAAGTCTCAACAACATTGGTTAAGGAATATTTGCATATGATTAAGCCTCAAAGACATGAAAATATCCAAAAATCACCATCGGGCAGCAATATTGGAAAAAAATGACAATGTGGCAGCCATATTGGAACATGCCACGAAGTACATTGGCATGTATGCCATATTGCTTTATCTGTGTGCCAAGTTTGGACAAAATGGGTGTAATGACCTTTGAATTACGCTTCAAAGACATGCAAAATTCCAACAAAAGGCAGTTCTGCAGCCATATTGGATCCTATCGCAAGGTTAATTGATACATGCATATGCATGCCATAGTACGTGCTTTGCCTTTGTGCCAAGTTTGAACAAAATTGGTTCAAGGATGTTTGAGTTTCGGTTCAAAAACATGAAAAAATTGCAAACAAAATGGCCGCCTATCAGCCATATTGGATCATGTGTTCATATGAAGGGCATAATGTTTTGCTTTTGTGCCAAATTTGAACAGAATCGGTTCAAGGATGTCTGAGTTATGGTCCAAAGACATGAAAAATCGCAAGAAAATGGCCGCCTCACGCCCATTTTGGATCGTATCGCAATATAATTCGACATGCGTTTGTAGGCCATAGTGTTATGCCTTTGTGCCAAATTTGAACAGAATCGGTTCAAGGATGTCTGAGTTACGGTTCAAAGACATGAAAAATCGCAAACAAAATGACCGCCTTGCGGCCAAATTTGATCATATTGCAAAATAATTTGAAATGCACATGTACGCCATAGTGTTATGCCTTTGTGCCAAATTTGACAAGAATCTGTTCAAGGCTGTCTGAGTTATGGTCCAAAGACATGAAAAATCGCAACAAAATGGCCGCCTAACGCCCATATTGGCTTGTATGCAATATAATTTGACATGCATATGTACGTCATAATGTTATACCTTTGTGCTAAGTTTGAACAGAATCAGTTCAAGGATGTTTGAGTTATGGTTCAAAGACACGAAAAATCGCAAACAAAATGACCGCCTCGCGGCCATATTGAATCGTATCGCAAGCTAATTTGACATGCACATGTAGGCCATAGTGTTATGCCTTTTTTGCCAAATTTGAACAGAATCTGTTCAAGGATGTCTGAGTTATGGTCCAAAGACATGAACAATCACAACAAAATGGCCGCCTCACGCCCATATTGGATTGTATCGCAATATAATGCGACATGAGTTTGTAGGCCATAGTGTTATGCCTTTGTGCCAAATTTGAACAGAATCGGTTCAAGGATGTTTGAGTTATGGTTCAAAGACATGAAAAATCGCAAACAAAATGGCCGCTTTGCGGCCAAATTTGATCATATTGCAAATAATTTGAAATGCACATGTAGGCCATAATGTTATGCCTTTGTGCTAAGTTTGAACAGAATCGGTTTAAGGATGTTTGAGTTATGGTTCAAAGACACAAAAATCGCAAACAAAATGACCGCCTCGCGGCCATATTGGATCGTATCGCAAGCTAATTTGACATGCACATGTAGGCCATAGTGTTATGCCCTTTTTGCCAAATTCGAACAGAATCTGTTCAAGGATGTCTGAGTTATGGTCCAAAGACATGAAAAATCACAACAAAATGGCCGCCTCGCGCCCATATTGGATCCTATCGCGAAATTATTTGACATGGATATGAAAGCGATAGTGTTATGCCTTTGTGCCAAGTTTGAATATAATCTGTTTAAGGATGTCTGAGTTATGGTCCAAAGACGTGAAAAATTGCAACAAAATGGCCGCCTCGCAGCCAAATTCGATCGTATCACAAAATAAATCGACGTGCATCTGTAGGTCAAAGTGGTATGCCAAGTTTGAACGAATTGGTTCAGCAGTGTCTGAGACACTGTTGATGACGGACGGACGGACAGACGGACGCACAGACGGGATCCAATCTATAAGTCCCGCCGGACTTCGTCCGCGGGGACTAAAAAGTACATGATTTCGTAAAGTCGGACGGTAATGATATGCTGTAAGTACATTCATTTTTATTTTTTATTTTTTTTATTTCTCTTGGTTGATTTTTACATTAAAATCTTACTCAATCCATGTAGATTGTGTCTAACAAGGCAAACCAGATAGACGTAGATAAGTGGGACTATTTTGCACGGGATAGCCACCACTTAGGCGTGTCATCCAACTTCCTGCACGATCGTTTCATAAAATTCGCACGGGTACTGCAAGACCCAAGAGAGGATGAAAGAATGAAAAGCATATGCTACAGAGATAAGGTTTAGTATTATTTTCTACTTAAACCTATAGTAATTTATATTATGGAAGACAATCAAGGATATTGTCATAAAAAATGTCAAATGTTATGATTTCTTAGTATAGTTACTATACAAAGAAATCATAACATTTTCTTAAAACGTCCAGTATAATTTTGTTATAGCTTTGTAAGTTACTGTTTATCTAGCCAATGGTCATATGGTCAGGATAACTGCTTTGTTGGCTACACTCACTTTCACTAATATTCATACAGAATTACCTTTCGTTGACTCGCTGTATGATATACTGCATGGATGTTGTCACATTGACAGCAACGACATGATAATCAGTCATTGGGATTTCATCACATGAAATATTTAAAGTCATACTGTTTTACAGGAGGCACACAGTGCCTACGAGATGTTCCACACAAGATATCGTCTCTATCGTATGGCATATTTTCACCCGGTTACTGTAGCAGTTGATCTTATGTGAGTTTCTATCTGATCAAAGGTTGATGCATTTTATAATTACTCGACAATTAATTCTCTTGAGAGAAATATCCCTCTTTCAGACATGTATCAGACGAGGAAAGGTCACTGAAATAGCATTGTTCTAACACAACTACCTCGCTGAGAGAGCAGCAGGAGGTTGGGGCTGCCCATTCAATCATAGACCGAATTATTACATATTTGGGCTGCATCAGCTGTTCCTTTAGGATCACAGGGAGGGGATCACATTTTTAGCCGAACATGCCCATGCATCTACTCAAAATATATCACCTTCTATTTCACTTTGAAATTATCATAGAATCCACAATTCTTGCAAGTGATGGATTGTTCACCGTTCCGAAGAAGCCAACTGCCTTCACAAAATCCTTCAAAATGATATTCCGGCGTTCTCTTTACCATTTGCCTCAAGGTCATGCCTCAGCCTACAACATAATAAAGTCAGAGAAAGGCAAAACCAAAGTATCGGTATTGTGTCACCAAACTTTGTTACACTGTATTCACTGAACAACCCTAGAAAGTTGTATTGACAAGTGTAATCTTCTTCTGACGCGCATAAAGGGTATTATAGTCTGTAAAATTTGATTTGATTTCAGTCCTTGGTGCTGATGAGTGTCAGCAAAACGTTGAAGGTCGTCATTTGCTAAACAATCCTAAAACCTCCCAATTGTAAACTTGTGATCTTCCCCTCTCGTCATTTCCTTTCTAGCTGACCCCTAGCAGAAGAGCCCCACAAGGAATATCCTTTTCCAGTCTCAGGTGAAACAAAAAGGGCTGACTTTATTTGTTGCTATGCTGGTATTCATCGCAAATGGGTCCACATCTGCTAAATTAGCTAATAATCCTGTTAAATATCCATGCTACAGTAGTTTTAGGACAAAGTGTGATGAATTTGTATTGAAATATGAAGTCCCTATTTATTTATCCTACCAATTTGTTTTGATCTCATCTCTTTCATTAGTGAGCTCTTGGTCCAAAGCTACTCAAAGTCTGTAATTATTTGCCCATACATAATGTACACAAAATATATTTTTATGGCACTGAAAATAGGTCATTTTCCATGCATATAGGGATATTCACGATGAAATGCTTACTTTTAACTGGATTTTGTGCTTGCTGTCAACTACACATGCAAAGATATCTCAGCCTGGGCAGTGCTATAACAGTGCTATCTAAAAAGTACTTGTTTCCTCTATCATAGACCACATTGTTGTGGTGCGTCCGAACCACATAAATGAGAGTAAATACATAAGGAAAATTTAGTATTGTCTTTCTGAGGATTGCAAGATGTATGAAACTTAAGTAACACATATTAGTCAATCAATCAATCAATCAATAATTACAAATAAAAAATATGTAAATAATAAATAAATAAATAAATTATAATAAACAACGACAACAGCAATAACAACAACAAGAAGAAAACAAGAACAAAGAAACAACAATGGCAACAATGACAACAACAACAACAACAACAATAATAATGATGATAATATTAATAATATATAATAATAATAATAATAATAATAATAATTATTTTATTATTATTATTATTATTATTATTATTATTATATTATCATTAATGCTGTAAGTGATTGAAGTCATTCTATTTCAGGATCTGTGATGCACTTATGAAAGCTGCAGATGACCTTGAACTGACGAAGTCGAATAGGTTAGTTAAAGTTTTGTTTAATGTTCTTTTCCTCTTTCCTGCGAAGGAACATGGCCTACCACTCAGGTGACAGGTACATTATCATGTGTGTGAAGCTGGAAAAACAGTGCATGCATCCGTCAAAGATATTACTGAATATTGTGAACAAATGTGTAGAGTAAAGAACATATGTAGTGATCTGAAGTTAAAAAGAGATGTTGCCTTAGTGAGAAGTAATTCTCAAATGCAAGTTTCCACAAATAAGGAAAATAACACACTATAAGACAGGACCATATTGACAGGATCATAAAGGAGGCAATCCAATACAAAACCCAAGAGAGCATTAGATAGCATATTAGCCCGAAGGGTGATGGACTAGTTTGGCAATTTCAAAACCTGTGGTTACAATATTTTGTAATGATAAAGTTTACAAATCAATTAATCATTTCATATTATTCAAATTTCCTCATTCAAATCATGTGTCCAGAGTGGAAAAACTGCTAATACAACATAATACATGATACATAATTACAAATTTCTGATAATTTCTAGAGAGACATTTAGTATGCGTGATATTCTGCATGATATGGATGCATACATAATGCTGGACGATACAATCTTAAATGTTATCCGCCGTTCACATCTAAATCCTAAACTCGATGAAGCCCGAGATATACTTGAAAGGATTCAAAGACGTGAATTGTACAAACTAGTTCGGAGGATCAAATTGGAAAACGATGCTGATATCAACGAACATGTAAGTCTTGTAGTGTATACTACCTTGTAGATCAGCATCATGGGATAAGACAACAATAAACTAGATGTGAAATGAAGGTCTGTACGTCACATTTCCACCTTCTACAACTGTCCAGCATATGAATGTTTCAGTACTATGGTAAATATTGCCTTCTGCAATCTTAGCTCAAACATTTGTTTCAGTTAGAACTGCAGACTCAGACAAAGAATGTGAGAAAATTATACGCAAACCAAATTGACATAACGTAAGGATCATAGCAACCTAATACAATTGAAATGAAAACTTTGACAAAATAGCTGCCTTTTTGCAAAACCTTTGTCAAATGAAAAGAAAATTAATTTATTCACGGTAAGTTCAATATTTAGCCAGGAACAGTATCCACGTGCCCATACATAAATATACGATGCTACCTGGCTCTATATTTTATGACATTGCACCTGGCTCTATTTTTATGACATCTCAAAACAGGATGACAAGAATGGTATACCATACAATACACTGCCCTTATCTGCTTATACGAATCTTGAATGGTACAATAAGGAGCATGGCTTAGTAATGGCCTTTGACACAAAGGAATCGACCAAACTCTCGTGGCGAAATTTGATCATAGCGTAAATCTAACATACAACTCTATATCATTGACATTCTTTTTCCCTAGCTTGTCAAAATTGAAGACATCGTAGGATACGATGACAGCTTAAAAGCTGAAGATATATGTTTTAAGGTAACCCAATGAATGATTGCCAAAGACATATATGAGAGAATATGCATACTGAAATGAATACAATAACACAATAACATTGTCACCGTCTGACTATTTACATGCACCTGGCAATAGAGAAAATATTAATTTTGACACGTGGAACATTTTCGCCAAATTTCAGAAATTTACGACAGGAACTGAGATTTTCATTTCCTAAAAAGGGACTTTTAAATTGTCTTCGTAACTGTAGATCAGAGCAGATGAGAGAAGCTGTCTCTAATTTTGTCCCATCTGCGCAGATGGTAAAAATTACGTAAACACTATTGTAGATGATTTTATAGAAAGAAGGCAAACACAAGAGGCTAGCGAAGACTTGCCAGAGATGGCCTTTTACCACGCAGATTTTGTAATCTACACGTAAAGCTTAGCATGAGAACATATAATGCTAATTTGATATTATATTTTATGTAGCACTGACATTTTACCGATATCTCTTGCAAATTTAAATTATAGTGAATTAACATTAAGTGTCAACAGTTATTGCTAATTTTGTTTTTCACCCGCTATTTACGTTATGTTCACTATTGTACAGATTGTAAGTCTGAACTATGGGATGGGTGACAAAATCCTGTTGACTACGTTCTGTTCTACAACAAGGGGGATCATATCGCAAAACTAATGCCACAGAATGAGGTAAAGTTAATTATGTTTTTCTGTCAAACATGTGCATACTAACGTGCGCCTTTTAATTTTCAGTGGGTAAAACACGACTTATTCATGAGGTTCCAAGTGTTTAGCATGCCCGATATGATGCAAGTAAAGTTTCTGATATTGTTATACTCCGTGTTATATACGTCTTTATTAGCTGATTGATCAATTATTATCTCACTTGATTATCTTGATTTTATGAAACAATATACAAATGCGACGGTCACCACAAAGTAATATTACATACTTTCTGTTTTTGGTATCAAGTAATTTATTTAAGTATAAACTTATAACGGCAACTGCTTAACTTAAATTAGTTAAATTAAGTTTATTAACTTTATGCATTATTTCGCAAAGGTGTCCTCTCTCCTCCCGAAGACTTTCCAAGAACGTCACCTCTTTATTTATGTTAAGGACCCCACCAAGATGTCCGTAGCTTCAAGACTGTGTCGATAAATGGGCTGAAGACAAACGATGGATACCTGTGAGATATCATTTCAATGGTTTACTTAACTTTCGAAAATGAGTATTTCCTTTGTAATTTAATTCCCCCAGGGCTTCTGTTAAAATCGCTTTTATTACATCCTTGTGTCTTTGTTAATATTTTGACGACTGGTAGAAAGGTTTTTCACTTGAGAAGATCTTCATCGATACGCTGCTGTTAATTAACTTTGTAGTATTGTGGATTGTTGTTGTTGGGCACACATATTATTGCTGCTGCCGAATGAGATGTTGATCATCGCTACCCTATGTTCCCACATTCATGTTAACGGAGACGTATGAGGTACTTCATAATTCTTGACTATTTCTTTGATTACAAGTTGTCTATGAAGATATGTTTCACCACAGCTCAAATTGATATATACATGTTGAAGAATGTTTATTTAAAATTTGTCTTGTCTTGAAACAATGATACATTTGCTTTCAAATTTGGTTTTTCAGTTTTTAGTGATGACTTAATTCTGTGTAATTCACATGAACATGAAATGATGTTATGTCATTCGTTAAAATGCCTTTGCCGGTTATTTCACAAATATCTCTTCATCGAAATAATGTGTTCGTCGCCTTTCAGGAGTTGCTATTGTAGTTGTTTATATATTTTACCTCTATATGCAATGTCCTGTTCAGTTGTACCCTGACGTAATATTTATACACACATGGAACGTTTAGTGCAAATGCTAATTTTAAAATTGCATGGGCCTCATTAAGGTGGCGTTGCACTTAATCAACACACTTTTTCAAAGCTAATTTTCTAATTTATGATTACATGAAAACCCGTCATACATTTTCAAAAAGCAGCTCAGAAGAGCAGCTATAGTTTTCTGGAATGATGGAGGGATACAAGTTTGGAGTAGTAAACCTCAATTTTGGTATTAATGAACACAGTCAATTTAAGTCAGAAATGGTGATACTACTTTATGAATTTTAATATCTCATTTGAAATTAGAATATATGTGGAAAGAAATGAGCATCTTTTTTTGCACTGTAATATATTTTCATTCGTAAATAGCAGGGGTGAAAAATTGACATTCAAAAAAGTTACTAAAATCATGATAAGCAGACTTGGAATGACTCTTATTCAAAACGTAAGACTTTTATCACAAACAAAATTATTGTTTGATATATTGTTTTGATATACAATATTTCAAAAGCATAATCTGAAACTTTCACACTATGTGACTCAGTCAGAGCGGAGGTAAATGTTTTTGAAGTGTTGAAAACGGGAGAAAAATTTAAGCCAAGATTTGCATACACTGCAAAAATTTACACTTCTTAAATATCTCATCCAACTTACGACTGCTTGTCATACAAAAAAGATGAACTCAACCAATTTTTTAATCTTGGGTTAGCAAATAAATGAAAATTATTTGAATCTTTGGAGTTTGAGGAAAATACGCTGCCTTATTAAATAACCCATAACATCAGACCACTTTCATTTTGTCGATGTTTTTTATGAAAGCAATGCGTGGTTACCTGCCAAGAAAGACGTTTGTTTACCAATAGAAAACAACCTATACTTAAACTGAAAAATGTTAGACTGTTATTGATTTATCGCAAGGATTTAAGCATACAATGCATTTTATACCGATATCATCGTTTCTTGTACTTTTCAGAAAAGTAAACGAGTGACATCCCTAGTTAACGAGACCACAGGACCGCAATGTACACCCCAGAAGTCTAAGAAAAGAGCATGTGCCGGCAAAGAAGGATCAAGTAAAACAAAACGTTCTTAACAATACGACCAAGAATGAATCCAGTATCTTTAATCGTCATCCAAGTTTATTACTTCATACCTCTGAAAAATAAACAAAGTAATCAAGGGATAACTTTGATGAGTAGGAGAATAATTATCGTCTTATTTTACTTTGCTACTAGCTCTAATCAGTGAATTAACGGCTTGTATAACGGGTGCCAAACAGCAATATTATTGTAGAAGCTCATGAACGATTCAAAGCGGATATAAATGACCCAAATTTCTGTTCCCAAGTCTTTCGTTCAAAACAACGAAAGTTGTTAAAGTGGAAGTATAATGTGAATTGTGCTTACGTATATTTCTCAATAAGCAGACAGTAGGAACGATTATAATACGCTGAGGCAAAGCCTATTTCGTATGGACAGAATGGAAAAAATCATAACTTCTGTTGAAATCGATGAGAAATGTTAACTGTATAACTTGGTATGTATTCGCCTAATTAATGCTACGTTGGCTATGATTCGACTTAATAGTAGTATGAGGACAGGTGTCTAGCGATTCTAAACCCTAAATTGACATCTTAGGTCTCCACTTATTTACAAAGATTATGTGCGTCGATAAATCTGCACTTGTGTCCGAAATGTCATCAAGGTCCTGCTGATTATAAAGTTATGATTTTGAAACACGGCAAGATTACACGTTTATTTCATACGCATATCCGATTCGACGATTGGTCAAGCAGAAGAATGTATTTAATTAATCACCCCTTTCTCATTGAGGCGTAATTCGCCGTGGGGACGGATACTCAACCTCACAAATTTTCACAATCCTTTTCTAGTCTAATGCATTTTGGGGATTATTTTGAAGCTCTTGGAGAAAAACAGGGATGTGAACAAGGCGATTGCGGCCATTTTGAATTTCAAATCTTGGTAAATGCTTGTTTAGTTTTTGTCTAGTACAAAATTTTGTATGAAAACACCGTATCTTTATTATTGACTTGGTAAGAGAATGGTTGAAGGTATCGTAATTATTTGGAAATGTTTGAGCAAAAGTTAAAGCTGTCATTTTCGAGGCGATATTACCTGAATACACTTTTTCCATAACCTTTACATACCCTTATGGTATACAGATAAAATTTTGATCAGTGCTGATGCTAAATTAACGACAACACCTTAAATAAATCGACTGCAAACATTTCTGAACAGGTTAGAAATAGACATGACAGACGTAAACTTGTTGAACATAAACAGTTTTCAGAACGGTAATTAAGTTTATTGAGGCGCTTTGTGAGGATTGGCATCTTGCGTTCGGAGTGTGTTAGCAAGACACATTTTTGTGCAGTTTGTATGAGGTAGGACTGTTTTTGCGTGTGCCTTTGTGCATCTTAACATCATCTGATCGCTGATAATTAGTTATATGTGCATCCTCAGTATATGTCTTAGATGTACAGTTTGCTATTGCAATTAACGAAATAAATGTAACTAAATGGTGTTTGCAACTTTCGTGTAATGCAGTTTTTCTTTAAAAAAACGAAATCTCTCATGTCACAGGATAGCCTATAATAAATTATTTGAAAAGTGATGAGTCTGTATTATCCTATTTGTAACAATCAACCCTATTTGTAACAAAACCTAATTTTCAAAAAAACTTTGCCGTATTTGTTGAAATCTTAATGAAATATGAATATTTGTATGTTTGGGGGCAATTTTCTTTTTTTTCCTTGTCGAAACTCATTTTTTCTGAAACTGCTTTTGTTACAAATAGGGTTGATTGTTACAAATAGGGGTGACATGTCAACCCTATTTGTAACAATCAACCCTATTTGTAACAAAACCTAATTTTCATAAAAAACTTTGCCGTATTTGTTGAAATTTTGATGAAAAATGCATGTTTGTATTTTTGGGAACGATTTCTCTTTTTTTTCGTCGTCGAAGCTCATTTTTTCTGAAACTGCTCGTCAGATTAATTTCGTTGTGCAGTTCCTAGGGGTAAGAGGCCTACTCGTAAAAGATAATCAAAGTTTGTTTCTGTGCAATTTTAACCAATTTCGGTCAAAAATGTCAAAAAATATTGTTTTCTGACCTGACAGAAATCATACTAACCCTATATGGGGTTAACGTTTGTTACAAATAGGGTTGATTGTTACAAATAGGTGGGACATGTCAACCCTATCTGTAACAATCAACCCTAAGTGAAACAAAACCTAATTTTCAAAAACACTTGGCCGTATTTGTTGAACCCTGATGAACTATGCATATTTGTATTTTTGGGAACGATTTTCTTTTTTTTTCCTTGTCGAAACTCATTTTTTCTGAAACTGTTCGTCAGATTGAATTTCGTTGTGCAGGTTCCTCGGGATAATAGGTCTACTCGTAAAAGATAATCAAGCTTTGCAGATACAAGCCAAAAAGTTTGTTTCGGGGCAATATTCACGAAAAGAAAATTGCCCCCAACCATACAAATGTGCATATTTCATTAAGATTTCAACAAATACGGCCAAGTTTTTTTGAAAATTAGGTTTTGTTACAAATAGGGTTGATTGTCAAAAATAGGGGTAATACAGAGTCAACTTCTCAGATGAAACTGAAACGTCGGCCGATCAATGAGCCACTGTACCATTGCAGATTTTCTTTGATGCATGACGGAAAGGCTACATTAAAAACTGTGCCTGCTTTTCAGCACTCAGGTATCAGCAAATTATCATAGGATTATATCTCATATCTTGATAGTGGTCATCTACACTATCTATAGAGTACAAAGTTCTCTCAAGAACCGGACTATTTTCAAGGTGATTAGCTGTTACTCACTCACATTCTGTACACTGGTGTGCCATTGTGTCATTAGAGATGTAGTGGAGGGACGGTTATCTCATGAATAAATCTTTTCAGTATGACAAAAGAATTACTGCTTAGGTTCTCCTTTCACAGTGAGGATACCAATCCACACATTCTCCGTGCAACAAAAGACCATGCATGTGCTTCATTTTAAGCCATGTTGATTTCAATTCATTAAAACATGCAACTTTGAAAATGTTGCAAAATTTGAAAACAAACTAAGCTAAAAAATGCTTAGGCAAAAAGAGGCAGTTCATCAGTTGTTGAGTATTAAAAATGCTGAATGAAAAAGTGGTATTTTTTAAATGTTGAGTACTGAAAATCCTGAATCCAAAAATGCGGTAGATTTTTGGTTGTTCAATACTGAATATTCAGAACACAAAAAGAGGCAGTTATTGGCTGTTAAGTACTAAAATGCTGATATCTAACTATGGTGTAAAGCACTTAGTAGTGCCAAGTTAATTAAGAGTTCATTTGCATATTTAATGAAGTTTTTAATTTGGTATATAACTCTAAAATTACGACGCCCAAGTCAGTGAAATCAGGTACAGATATTGATCTGATGAATATCTAATAGTACTGACAAGCATTTGGCAATGTCAAGTTAACAAATAGCTCATTTGCATATTTTATGAAGTTTTGTAATTAGTCATATAACTCCAAAATAACTGCACCAAATGTGATGAAATCTGCTGCAGATACTGATCTGACAGATATCTAATTGTGGTGTAAAGCATTTAGTTGTGTGGAGTTAATTAAGGGTTCATTTGCATATTTAATGAACTTTGTAATTAGTGATATTACTCCAAAATTACAGCATTGCATTTGATGAAACTTGCTACAGATATTGATCTGATAAATATTTAATTGTACTGAGAAGCATTGGGCGTGTCAAGTTAATAATTAGCTCATTTACATATTAAATAAAGTTTTGTAATTAGTGATTTAACTCTGAGATTACTGTGCGAAAGTTGATGAAACCTGCTACATATAATGATATAACAGATATCTGATTGTTCTTATTACATGCCTCACACGGTTGTCGATTATATTGGTATGAATTGGGTTTATTGACAGGAATATTGAAAAACATAATACAATTAATCCTCGTCAGAGATAGTTACTCTGGCAGTAGACCGTATACACGTCTAGTCTTATCAGTAGTCTGTCTGCCACTCCGCGTCGTGTGCTCAATTAAACTGCTGTCAGAATATACAATGTCTGTCTTTGCTCTTGTGTTTTAGTTAGTGATTATCCTGAGGTCTGTAAATGTTGCGTAACATCTCCTTGCTCGTTGTTTGTCACTTTAAAATGAGACAGGTCAAAGGTACAATTGTTTTACACAACTTCATAACAGTCAAAAAGTATGTAGTAATTCATGTCATACTGTATTATTTCATGCGTCCAGTAGTGTCTGATAAATGTCAATACATGTCGAGTCATCAGCAGTCAATTTCAATGCTTGATAACTAAGTTTGTAATTTTGTCAAACTCAAAATCTGTACACGTCATTCCTTCCATTCAGAGGTCACATTAGCAGGTCAAGTTGTTGTGTTGAGTAAATGCTAAAATTTTCTAGTCTGTTTACTGGATATCCAATATTCTGTGAAGCGTACTACTGTAAATGAACCTGTTGTAAAACACGTGAGCACATTCAGTTCATATCTGGTTCAAAGTTGGTACAAGGACATTGACCTATGTCATACATATGCATGTCACTTGGTTTCACAATGCGATCCAATGTGGCTGCCTGGTGGCCATTTTGTTACACTTTTTTTATCTCCGGGGCCATAACTCAGACATATTTCAACCTATATTATTTAAAATTGTCTAGGGATATTAACCTATGACAGTGAGTGGGGATTTGGCCGAGCGGTTCTGTCTGTTGCTTCTCCGTTGGGTGACCGGGTGCCGTATGTTGTGGGTTCGAACCCCAAATGAAGACATTGTATTGTGACATATGCACATCAATTTCTCCATAATACGGGCCAATATGGCTGCATGGCCGCCATTTTGTAATGACATTTTCATGTCTTGAGCCATGACTAAGATATGTCTTAATCGGCTTAATTCAAAGTAGGTACAAGCACATTGGCCTATGTCATTGATATGCACGTCAACTGGTTTCATAATGCGATGCAATATGGTTGCCTGGCGACCCATTATGTTACGATTTTTTCGTTTCCACTGCCACTCACAGAGCTGTAACTCAGACATATTTCAACCAATATCATTCATAGTTTGTACAAGGACATTAAGCTATGTTACACATATGCACGTCAATTTGTTCATGATACAATCTAATATGGCCGCCATGAAAACATTTTTTCATGTCTGGAGCCATAATTCAGACGTGTCTCAACCAATTTCATTTAAAGTTGGTACAAGAACATTAATCTATGTCATACATGTGAACATTAATTTGTTTCATGATATTATTCAATATGGCCACCAGTGGCTATCAAAGATGTACATATTTTCACCTAGAGTCACTCCACATTAGCTTGCTACTGTCCCAATATGGGATGTGTTGATGCGTCACAGACTGGACATGTGAACTTGTTCAAACAAACATGTTTGTATCAAAACATTCAAATGAGATAAAAAAGCCAACTCTGTCAAAATGTTCCAACTAAAACCTCAAGCCAGATTGCCTTGATATTTGGTATATACTGGTAGGTACCTTGCACAAACTTATGCAAATGTATTGTCCCAGAAATGCATGACTACTTTTGTGTATCTCCGTTGCCAGCGATGCCGACTTGATAGGTGGAATGTTTTCTTTGGATATTATTAACATGTTATCGGATGCTGCTCGTACTGTGGTCATAATCTAAAAAACGACTTTCATACATGATTGCATGTGGCATGTCGACCCATCCGATTCCACTGAGGTATTAAATTTTGTATGGCTGTCACTGCAATTGACATTGATATTTGCCATCAATAATCTCTTCAGATATCACTTGTTCAATTCAACATTGAACCATAACTTCACTAAAAATTCATTCTCGGCCATTAAATCCCTTCTGTGTCCCAATAAAGAACATGAATCAGCCCTCTTCGGAGTCATTGTCCCATTATCGAACAGCTCGCTATACAGTGTTGAACACCCCCTTCCCTGGTCATAGGGGCTTTAGCACGCATATATTTCAAGAGGCTGTGCGGCATTACCTGCAATACATCCCCATTCCCTTAGGCTGTAGGTCTAGGGCTATAACGATGTATTTGTGATAATGCATAGTCACGTGGTGTAATGAACGGCTCGGGACTATGGCCTGAATACAAACCAGATCATAGGTGTACTACAACATGCTCATGCTGTTCCATGTTAGTGTTCAATTATGTTTTGATATACCTGAAGGGTGTTTCTCGCATTCCTGTGGATTACATCAAGTGCAACATTGCCAGTAATTCTTGGTGAGAAGTTTGTAAACTTCTCACTCCTAGTCATATTTTCAAAACGATATCAGTAGCGCCATATTATCACAAAAAGGCGCGACAATGTCCTTAATATACTTAAGAACGGAACGTCCTCCGCTGCACTTGTGCCTTTGCTGTCAATAACCTCGTCAAGTTCCTGCGCTGTTGGAAGGTAAAATCTTTTTGTTTTAATCGGAGGCTCGTCGTGCTCTAACCACCCGCCTTTGTTTCAGAGTTGCAGACGACACTATATGAATAGTCACGTGATGGAGCACTTTTTTTCAAAAACCCTCTTACCTTGCTTTTTTCGAGCCGGTGGGGGCAAGACTAATGTATTTTCTCGTCACATGACGTATTCTGGCGAATCACGACAAAAAAACACGAAGCGTTATATAAATCTTGCGAAGCAATTACAAACATAAGAAAAACTTAACTTAAACAAAACTTAAATGCGATCGCATGGGATGGTCTGCCCAGTTATCATGCAAATGATGTCACATTCGTACACCGTCGCTATGATTGAAGGAATATGAAGGATAACTTGCTGATCACCTGCTTAGGGAGCGTTCAGTTATTACAGCTGGGGGATGGGCCGGCAAAATTCGGGGGGGTCACTTCAATTTGAAAACTTCAAGGTGGGGAGGGGTCATGGAGGTCTGGGGTCACTTAATTTTGATATTAATCCGTGTTCAAAAATATTGTGGGAAATAGAAATGCTTAGCTGCATGGTTGTATTCTCTGACGTCATTTAATTGTAAATCTTGATAAAAGTATAATAATATGTCACATAAACATCTTGCCTTGGCAACTATGAGGCTTGTAAATCGAGCTTACTGTGCCATTTCTTATTACTTACAAATGAAATATAGCAAGTTTCTGTAGGGAGAACATTTTACAGTTACCTGTAGACTACAATGAAAAGTGAAATAATAACTTTAGATGAAATTCCAATATCATAATGGTTGTCCACATCAGAACTTTAAAACACCCATTTGAAGCAAGTACATTTGTATCAATTATCAAACACCGTGAAAGCACGGATTAAATTAGTTTAGCATTGTAAAACAAATATTCATTGTTTTCTCATAGACTCCAATGTATAGTGTATCAACAGTTCGGTGAAATTCCGAAATCAAGTTCTTGCAAACACAGGGCTGGAAATTATTTGTAGTCCCTCGTCCACAGACTACCAACTTTTCTCTAAGGCTACCAAAATCCATGAAATGGTAGCCTACAAGGACTACCAAAGCCTAAGACCTGAAATTCAGTCAGTACTTGGCATGCCATGTCCAGTCCGTCACTTTGGGACGAGCTGTTATTGCAGTCAAACCCAGGTGGACACAGAGAGGCCAGACTATGATTTTGATATGCAAATTACAAAGATGACCATGCCATTGAACTTCGCAACAAAGTTTCAATATCTGAACAAACTCACTTGAATGACAGGCACGGGAAATGGTGACCAATGAAAACACATTTTCATTGCATTTAGATCACAATGCATCAATCACAATTACACTGAAATTATGCCTCCTCCCTAAAGAAAGCCAATGGCCTATTTTTAGCACTGCTACAGTATGTCTCAGTGCTGAGAAGGTCGCGTCCTTGCCATGGCAACTATCAAAATTTGCATACGACTGTGACAGTAAAATAGGTTGTCAATAGGTCATTTAACTTTTGAGTATCACTATCGTCCATTATACCTCTTTCCTTAGGAAGTAAAGTTGTGTAATATTCACATCAAATGACTAGTAAATTCACTTTTTTGGGAAATCTCGACAGATGGGCTTTTTTTGTTTTGGTATTGAAAAAAGATATCCCTGAACTAAAATATGCATGCTACCAGCATGCTACTTAGAGGTTATTACCCAATATCGCCTGTCCTGTATCTTATCAGCATGAGTGTCATTTGTGCTGCGTCAGACACAGGCTCTAGAGTCAATGCAGGCGAACCGCTAGCCACCACTGATACAATAAAAATCAAAAGGTGAGCAACAGCGGCAGCCATGCACGGAGACCGAGTAAATTTCAACAGACGGTTTCGCCCTCTTTTATCTCAAATACAACTTGCTTATTGGGTCGATCGATGCTCCAGTTCATCAACTTCATGAAAAATCACACCAATATCCAAAATCTCTCTGTTAAGTCCATGAAAAAGCTGTGTTTTCGGAGCAGTGTCAGCTAGGAACGGCTGTTATCATACATGACCCACATTGACCTATCACGAAAGTTCTGATTGGTTGTTACTTTTAAGGGATACGTCATCCGTTTCAGGGGGTGCTACACTCGAGAGATTTAGTTACATGTAATTACGTTCGATCAGTATTTGTAACGTCTTTGTCCATGCAGTGTGCGAAACTCATGCAAAATCTCTACTGGCCCAGCGGGCCAGTAACTTTAAAAAATCACTGGCCCTGAAGGAAATCAACTGGTCCGATCATCAGGTCAAATCCAAATATAGTGGAGATATTTACTCGCGCTCAGTATAGGGGCCAAGAATATGGGATTGAAAAATAAATAAAGACACCAGTTCAAAATCCTAACATCAAACTGTTTTTTTAATGTCTTTTAATTCTTTTATTCTTTTTTAATTCTTCAAATGAAGATGACTATCAAAACCGAAAGTTGGGGCAACTGATCTCAGTGTTGAAAAACATGAAATCAGTAAAAGGTTAAGCACTAACACATAAACGTTTTCATTTCCTAAAATAGCCTTTCACAACAAATTTTCTAACATTGAGAAAAAGAGCACAAGCGTGGGCTTGAAACACGTCCCAACACAGAAATGCTAAGCATCCAGAACTCCGATCAGGGATGGGTAAGTTTTGGCAGCACAAACGCCGGATCACACACAAATGGAGTCAATACAACACTTGACTCTTCAAATAACGATTCTGACTTCTCCTTTTGAGGGACTCATCATTAAAGTCAATGAAGGGAATACAAAAAATTAGGGCAACCGATAAAGAGAAATAATACTGAAATGTCCAAACCCACGTCAAAAGACAAATCACAAATTTAAAATGTAAGCGTAATCTTTACAGTGACCAACTTGAGGCAAATGGCCATCAAGGTCAATGAAGACGGTACTATTCACAATGTTTAAATATCGGACATTTACTTTTTAGTATCGACGTTTGACGTCCGACATGTATCCGTCATCGTAACGATCTATATATCTGGTCTAAAATCGATACTAGACAATGCAAGACTGACTTGCCACTTGTCGCTGCACGACGGGTTTGAGAAATTGCCTATATTTTACCCCAGGCTGATACATATCGGCGATTTTAGGACTCTTTATAGTAAACGATACTAGGCAATTCTGGAATGACTGTGAAATCAAAGATATTTACTCGATATTTATCGGCGATTGGGACCCCAATATCGTCACCAGAATGACTCATCTCGTGTCTCGGGCACGTGTGGTCTATTTAAAATCACCGATGTTTATCGGCGATTTCGGGACAAACGTCCGATATATATGTCGGAGATTTGCATTGCCACCTCACTGCAGATCTTGCCAAGCCCGACTTCATCATTGCGGCTCAACTTCGATACTATGCTTGTCAAATCGGGGTAAATAATCGATGTATATCTGGGAGATCAAACCTTACAGATTTGGCCCCGCGGTCTAGCCAAGCCCGACTTCGATAGTCCGACTTTAATTATACGATACTAGACTTGTCTAAAAGGTGGGTAAATATCCAATATATATGGAGGTTTCACCATCTTACAAATCTGACCTTAGTTTTAGTCAAGGGTCTATGATCTGACCAAACAATTCTAATTTCGATATTGTGTTGCCCAGTAGCTGCAAATATCCGATATCATATAATGTTGAAGTTTCATCGAAATCCAGTTTACCTCGACACATGCAACTCGATCGATACGCTAAACTATTATTCTTTTATGATCACGACGAGATCTCCACCCTAACACATGTAATGTCTTTCGCTTTGATGCAGTGCCGTATCTTTGAATGATTTTGTCAGGTATTTAGCTTAGCAAAACATTCTGGTAAACTTCTGTACAACAGGAAAAGCTACTGGCATATTTCAAGAGTTACTGGTACGTCCGGCATGGAAACTGCTGGTCTCCGACCATCGGGTTAGCGTGAATTCCGCACGCTGTTGTGATAACCAGACGTTGCGTGCGTGTGGAGCAGTAGTTTGTAACGTCGAATGACACTTTTACACGTAGTCATAATTACTAATAGTATTTTTTTATAGATTTTCTAATGATTTCCGCGAATTTTGACAAGCAACCTCGTAGAGTATCACTGTAAATTGGCAATTATCTTTGAGGCCAAAAAAAGAAGAAAATAAATTGTGCTGTTCTGTTGAGATAACATGGTTTTCAAAAATAAGGTAGGTAGGTCGGCAGGATTTTTTTTTCTTTTTACAAAATATTTTTATTTTTAAATATGCATTTTTCAGGGTTCAGGGCGCTCAAACACTGGCCATAACATTTCCAGATCAAAATGTACCATATAGGTATATAAAGGAAAAAACATAAGACACCCTCTTTCAAGCAAAAATCAAATGCCAAGTATCGAACGTGTGATTTTACGGATTTTTCTTTCTTTTCTTTTTAGTTCCTTGTTTACGTAGCTCCAAAAAAATTAGGGTCGGCAGATAAAAAATAGAGTAGGTCGGGTTATCGGAACAGCACAATATTTTTTGTTTGACCTAAGAATACTTCGTATTTGCAACAGTACAAGAAGTTCTTGCTATGAGTCCTGATACGAACGAAATCTGTGATTCCGGGTGAAACTCCGCTGTATAGCGGTCACTCCACTCATCGCGTTCACCCCACTCATCGCGTCCACTCACGGGCGCGCGCGTTTCACATGAAGGCAGAATACAAATCATTGCGTTCACTCCACTCAAACATTAACAAATCACAGACTTGAACCAAGTCTAATGCTTCCACTCCCACTTGCACTAGGTGCAAACCCCCTGTTAGGTATGGCAACAAGTCAGCAATGTTGAAGAAAATTTCATTCAAAGTAAGATAAGAAGTGACAACATTAATGAGGAAAACTGTAAATCTTACTTACCAGTATGAATACGCTGCCATAGCGAAGCTTGTGGTGCGGACAAGTGAAAGTTAACCGATATTTGAATTTACGTTCGTAAAACCGTCATCCAATCACACGCTTCCCCTTGTGGGTCATGACCATTGACCCAAGTCAATGTGGGTCATGTATGACAATAGCGTTTCCTAGTTGACACTGCTCCGAAAACACAGCTTTTTCATGGACTTAACAGAGAGATTTTGGATATTGGTGTGATTTTTCATGAAGTTGATGAACTAGAGCATCGATCGACCCCAATAAGCAAGTTGTATTTGAGATAAAAGAGGGCGAAACCGTCTGTTGAAATTTACTCGGTCTCCGTGCATGGCTGCCGCTGTTGCTCACCTTTTGATTTCTATTGTATCAGTGGCGGCTAGCGGTTCGCCTGCATTGACTCTAGAGCCTGTGGCGTCAGACACGAGACGAAGTCGAGTATCTGACGCAGCACAAATGACACGAATGCTGATACGACACAAGGAACAGGCGATATTGGGTAATAACCGATTTATCATATACCCATGCCCATAATTTTAGGGAATTTTTACTAATAGAACGAAAAACCTGTAATTTTGAGGCTTTACTTTATTACGCCTTGCGCATAAATATCAGAATGTTTATGTGAACAGGCTTCATTCATAAAGTATGCGACGAAGATGTCAACATCACGCGCGACATTGCTGCAAGTCGTCCATATCTCAATGAAACCCAAGAAGAAAGACACGGGGGATACAAAAATCGTCATACAGAAGGAACATTTTAAGGTGCAATATGCTGTTACAACTGTAACCGATCAAAAACTGCTCAGCTTTAAATCTATCCTGATTTCGATCGTCGTACGGCACGGAGCTCGCGCGGAGAGGGGACGCCATTTTGTTAGTTTACCTTTAGAGTTGCCATGTCAACAGTCGTCGCGCGCGCGCGACATCGCTGTCACGCCACGCGCTCACTACCTGTTCAGTGGAGACCGTGCACAGTGCCGGCGCTGTGCGAACGGCAGAATGTTTGCAAGAACTTGACAAAAAAATACCATGGGAAAACATTTCAAGACTCAACGTGATATTTCCGCATTTTGCAACCAGAAATACCCGTGTTCCTCGAAGCCCTTCAAGTTTTTACGTCGGCGACATCGCTTAGCAGGCGGGGAGCGGCAGTCATTGTGTTGTTTACGTTGTTTACCAACAAACTGCTAATGTAGTTCGGGAAAACTCTAAAACTGATGACGTCCATCGTGCATATCTCGACGTTTACCGTGAAATATCACGGCTGATATTTTACGTTGAACGTCACTAGGATGTAGCAATATGGGCATGGGTATATGATAATAGCATTTGTCTTTGGGCTACCAATTCAGAAAATGGTAGCCCTAGTGGAAAATCAGGAAAGAAGTAATTCGAACTCTGACACACATCAACTTGTCATCTTGCCTAATCAAGAACTTTGTAACTAATTATCAAACGTCAATAAACAAACAGACGTAGCTAGTTTTGTATCGGAAAAAAATATACATAGTTTCCTCATATACTTCAATGTATAGTGAATTAACATTTCGGTGAAATTGCACAATCAATTTCTTTAACAAATATCCGTTTGTAACCACCCTAATCTAATCAAGTACATTAATATCAATAATCAAGAGTACTCGATTTTACAGATTTACGTAGTTTTGTATTGGAAAAATATATTTATAGTTTCCTCATAGACTACCATGTATAATGATTCAACATTTAAATGAAATTCGAAAATCACATTGCCATAGAGATATAGCAAGTTTTTACGGAACATATTAAACAGCTACCTAAAGTCCAATCAAGTACATTAATAGTCGCGCCAGCAGCTTACTGACTACGCATGCGCAGATTCATAATGTGCTATACGAGAAACCGGAAGTGCACCTGACTTACATTGGCGCCGTTATGTTTTTTTGAGTGCTAGTAAACAAATAAATACGAAACGTGCAACGTTATTTATAACACGCCATTATAAAATATGTCTCTTTATATAGCGATAAAGCATTATTATTCACCATGTAACTGATACAAAATATCGTTACAATCATGCCTAAAAAATAGAAAAAGAGAGAAAACTGTCGTGCATATAAACGAGGACATACGCAAAGAATGCTGGGATCGAATTTTTGAAAAGCGCCTCTGTGTCAATAACTAGATGCAAAATTTGCCGGTTTTTAGACTGAACGCTATAGTTTTCAGCTTGCAAGTGGAAGTAAATGGGCAGTGCAGTTTCTATTGCAACGATAATGATGCAGAAAAACACCTCTTGTTAAAACACATAGGTACTTATCATGGTAAAAATTGACAATTTTTATGTCCAACATTTTTACCCATTAAACAGAAGATCGTTCACATGAACTGTTGTTCATCAAACCGGGCATAGTTGTTGTACAAACGTATACAAAAGTAACAAATAATTCCATTTTATCCTTTACTGTAATTACTAATCATGAATCAATACAAATAACATTTCTAATCTAATAACCCCTGGCGCGACACCAAGGGCTGAGCCCTGTATAATATTATCTATAATCAGGCGTACATGAATTGACAGATTTATCGAGTTTTTATTGGAAAAAATATACATAGTTTCCTCATATGCACAACCATGTATAGTGAAGCAACATTTGAATGAAATTCCAAAATCAAATTTCTTGCGTACACATCCTCTTACAACCACTCTAGTCTAATAAAGTACATTTTAATGAATTATAAACGTCTTATAAATTCACAGATTTACCTAGTTTTACATTGTAAAAAATATTCATAGTTTCCTCATAGAGTCTTATGTATAGTGGATTAACATTTTTGCTGAAATTCCAAAATCAAATTTCTTGTACACATAATATGCACTTGTAACCATCATATTCTAATTAAGTACAATTATGTTAATTATCAAATGTCTATATATGCACAAGTATAGTATTCACAGTTTTATAATAGACTCCAAGGTATAGTGGATGTATATTTTTGGTGATATTCCAAAATCAAATTTTTGTACACGTACGAGTTGTAACCAACCTATTCATCAAATGCATTTATGTCAATTATCCAATGTCTTAAAAGGCCTAGATATGGCTTGTTTTTTGTCGAAAAAAGTATTACATAATTTTTTCATAGACTACCATGTATAGTGAATCAACATTATCAAATAAATCCAAATATCATTTTTTGTACACATAAGCACATGTGTAAGTGTACAGATATAGATTGCTTTTTATGGGAAAACCTTAATAAATAGTTTGTTCAATACACTCAAATGTATTATGATTTGACATTTTAGGACGAAGCACATCAGCCACATTATGCCTTCTAATAGCTGAGCAAAATGGTGGAACTTCCCAAAAGGCATGCACAAAATTTCATGACCGTTCAAAGAGCTTGCGTAAAATATTGTGAACCACCTGTAATGTCTGTCCAATCCCTTTAAGAGGGGGATTTCAAAATTATAGCAAGTCAGAAGGGGAGATTTGAATGTTAACACATTGTGAGTTTTTAGAAGGGTAATTTGAAAAAATATTAGAATCTTTTTTGGATTCTATCGCATTACCTCCAGAAGTATTTGTGTGTGCAGTTTTACTCAAGCAAATATATTTTTTTTCGGGGGGGGGGGGATTATAAATTTTTCGTCATCTTAAACTAGGGTCATCAATTTTTTTGTGCAATGTGTATGGGGATTCACTTATTTGACTGACTCACAGGAATACTTTGCCGATCCAAACCTGGCCACAATAACTGAACGCTCCCTTACTAACGTTTTATATCCAATTCATGGTTAACGTAGGACTTGCGTCAATAACACGGAAGGGACCGACAATCTGTCTTGTAATGTTTTTTTTTCAGACATTGAGTTACTCGTACACAGTATTGGTGACCCCTCGCGCCACCTTCACGATGCCATGAGAACATTGGAAAAGGACATACGTAAAAATCACCCTTGGTGAACTTCCCCTTGAAGAAAATCTATAAACATGAAAAATGTTGATTACTCTCAAAGTAATCAAATGAAATTTAGGAAAATACAGACTTCCCGAAAAAACGACGCAGAAGTATGACGCACATGTAAAGGATGCAAAACGACAATATACCTGCAATACAGGACAATAGCTTTTCAACTGTCGTTACATTCTGTAGAATGTAGTAACGTTTCGCTAGTTAGCAGTTTATTATAGTGATATGGTTTCATATACATAAATAAATACATACACTTGGAAAACTTTGGTAAGCTTGCCATTTGATGGTCTTCAAACATATTTTCCTGGCAAAGAGTATATATTTTCTTTATTTGACTGTAAGCTAGAGTATCGACCAGTTTCAATTCTCAAAGGTAACGCGTTAACATACATTCCCACTAAACAAAGAATATTTGATGTATGATTGATATGTAAATCGATTTAACACCACAAGTTCATTGAACTGGTAAAGTTTAGTTTATCAGTACAAGCCGAATCTTGTCATATCGGTGGACAATGAGCTTTATATCCAGATTTTTTATGTGTATGATATGCACATCTGCAGTATGGTTCATAGCCAACATTGACCAGTCTAAATACAGTTACTCATCTCAACAAGTTTAAATCCAGATTTGGTCCAAACGTTTAAAAGTGAGATGCGAAAGGGAATTCCATAGTTCAGATAATAACGTTGATGAAGGGTCATAGGGAATAACTTCATTTATTGTGCTATGGTCATTACAACCATTTTCAATATTAGAAAGCGAAGCTACTGCAGTGAACTACAATAAAACTGCTTACACTAATTAGTTTCAGCTGTAGCTAGCGATAACATTAACGGAGTCAGATGACACAAGATCGGCTTTAACTCTGCATGTGGGCAGTCAAAATAAATTAACAGAAACTGCCCAGTTTTACGATTGGCACCCTGTGTTCAAGATTGAGATACAATGTAACATTACCATGCACTGGTCCATGTACAAGTCTTGTTTATTTCAATTTCCCCAGACACACTGTCTGCATGAGACATACAATTTTACTTGATGCTATAGAAGTGAGCTCATAAAAGAGTGTTGCCTCAATAAACTACAACTGCGCAGACAAATTGTCTACATCGGACATACAATGTTGTCGGCTTTGCCAGCTGGCTACAGCTGAAACTAATCAGTGTGAGCATTTTTATTGCAGTTCACTGTATTGGCTTCGCTGTCTAATACTGAAATTGTTGTAATACCACATTTATTTCATACAAATACAAAAAGATCGGTGTTATACAATGGCGAATAAACTTTATCTGACATGGTCATTTAGCGTCGCGTCCTTGATTTATATTTTGACAACAGGTATTTCAAGACCCTGTGTATATGGTAATTATCGACGAGCTGAGTTCCAACTTTTGAGGAAGATAAAGCAGCTGGAACAGTCAGCTTTGTAATCCACACACGATTTGAGCACATATAGGGTAATATTTTACTTTAGGGACGGACCGTTAGATCTTGGGAGGGGGGTGGTCAAAAACAGAAAAAAAAATTTCAGAGCAGAAAGTTGGGAAAAAAAAATCTTCAAACTTGTTTGCAAAATAAAAAAAAAATAAATAAGAAGACAAAGGCGTAAAAAAAAATCTGCAAAAGTCTTTAAAATTTTGAATTTTTTTAGATTTTACCGACAGTAAGCAACTTTCTGTATTTTTAATACATCCTACCGGCACATTTTTAATTTTAATTATACATTTAGAGTGACTGTATACTGGAAGTTGTGATTATCTTATCTTTTCAGGACTTTTGTATTCTGATCACTTGAAAATTATGAAATTATAGAGCCTGTTTTCTACTTGTTTCCTGCATACAAACCAAGCAGGTACACTAGGTAAAACATTGAAACTATGGTATGGTTGTCAAGACAGAAAGTTGTATTTGCCTTTTAAGATCAAGGTAAACAGATGCAGGCCATATCAGTTTCATTTTTTTCACAGCATTTTATTACAATGATGAATGCAAGAATAGAAACACGTCAATAATGATAAAACAACATATCAAGTCATTACGTATTATTTTGCTTTTAAAAAGGCATTTTCAATTCTTTTTTCTCAAAAAACAGCCTCAAATAACAACAGCAACACATGTTTTAACATTCAACAATAGACTACGTAGAATGCCATCTATCCAACAAATCCCAACACAAAAACACATAAAAGGGTGGAACTTTGAAAGTTTCTCGATAGCAAATACTGAATAAATCTGCATGGTTAATCGTTTTTGTGTATCAAATTTCAAAGAAATTGGACAAGCCCTTTCAGAGAATACAGATTTTTTGACCATGAATGGCATAAATTGCCCAAAAAGACAAATATTGAAATTTCAACACATCTATACACATCCAATCAATTTGGACATGCTGCTACAGAGAAATAGATGTTTTGATCAAAAAAGGGCAACAATTGCTCTAAAAACACAAATATGCAAATTTCACTATATTATTTAGCTTATTTTAGCTTCTCAGCTTGTCAAAATCAATTGTAAATCATGAGATATGCATGATGTTTGGTGGGGTGAATGTAGGCATTTCACCACGCAGTAGAAAGGGAAGCCAGGAAACCAAAATAGTCAATTTTCAAAACTATACGAAGCTACTGAGGAGCAAGAAGACCATGTTTCAGAGGAAGATGTGTAATCCGAAAAAAATGCTCCCAAAGTGCCACCAAATAACACCATTTTTATCTCTATTTTTCAAAAGCTCCAACAGCAGGAGGGGGGCACCCCCTCCTGACCTCCCCCCGCAAAAATACTCCCCAAGTGCCACCAAATAACACCATTTTAATCTCTATTTTTCACAAGCTCCAACAGCAGGAGGGGAACACCCCCTCCTGACCACCCCCGCAAAAATACTCCCCAAGTGCCACCAAATAACACCATTTTAATCTCTATTTTTCAAAAGCTCCAACAGCAATAGGGGGAACACCCCTCCTGACCTCCCCCCGCAAAAATACTCCCCAAGTGCCACCAAATAACACCATTTTAATCTCTATTTTCACAAGCTCCAACAGCAGCAGGGGGACACCCCCCTCCTGACCTCCCCCGCAAAAATACTCCCCGAGTGCCAACAAGTAACACCATTTTAATCTCTATTTTCAAAAGCTCCAACAGCAGCAGGGGACACCCCTCTCCTGACCTCTTCTCAGTGACCGCTTGCGTGGCCGCTTGTGGTGCTTGGCACCACATGTTTGCCCTCTTTATCTTCAGACAGCGACGAACGAAAAAAAAATTATAAATCTGAAAATTTACTCTGAAAAAAAATTTGCACAGCTAATCTCAATTGGAAAAAAAAATTCAGAAATTTACAATAGTAAAAAAAAAATTTCACAATTTCATTGTGACCACCCCCCCTCCCAGGTCTAATGGTCCATCCCTTATCGTATTGTCAATCTGGCCTTTGGAATACCGAGTATAAGCTTAATACATTTTGCTATTACCATATACTTACTGTCTTTCTGTATTATTTCTTCCAGAGCACATGCTACTTAGCCTTGAGGATAGTCAGGCATTTGAAAGAAAATTATCAAAAAAGTCTGGTAATAACAAATGAAGAGGAGTTATGCATTGGATTAGCGGCGCTGTGTCATGATTTGGGCAAGTGGCTATCTATTAAACGTTTTTATTCAGGTTTTGAGAGTTCGGTACTTTTGAAAATTACTTGATGAATTTTTAGAATTACATAATGCTTTAAACTGTCAGATATATCTGTATATCTTCAGGTCATGGTCCATTTTCCCATTGAATGATGATATTTTTACCACAATACAAACCTCTCGGATACGAAGATTGATCTGTGAGTAATTTTTCGTCAATGCAACTGCTGATTTGGATATCATTTTACCTTCATTTTTAAAATTCTATAATTTTGTATAATTTTTAGTTAAATTTTAAAATACTTTGCTTTTTTTAGATGGGATCCTTTTTTCTAAATTTTAAACTTGCTTGTTCTTATTAGGGTTTCGAGACCATGGGTCCGAAACCCTCTAGTAATCGTTCCGTTTTTTATTATATTATTATTCTTTTTCTTTTCCACCCTCTAAATGCACCTGCCACGCGAACACCGTTGCACCTAGAGACTTCAAATTTGGCACAAAGGTAAAACTCGTCACAAGTAATTTTTTGATCACATGACAATAACAATGGGTCACGTGACCAGGCTGCCATATTGAAAACAATCTTTCAAATTGACCTCATTTGCATAAAAATTAATCAATCAAAATTCTGTCCTAAATTTTTTTTTTGTAGACCATAGGACTAGGCTCCTTCATGCCAAATTTCAAGGTCACAGGCCTGGCCGATTTTGAGAAGAAGATTTTTAAAGTATTATTTTTCATATTTTCAGTGACCTTTGACCTCCCCTATAGATTTACAAATGCCCATTACAGGCTAGCCAATAGAGCTAGGAGTCTGGTTCTTTTTCGACATAGACGAACATTGGTTGTTAATGTTCACCGAAATATTTTGGGTCAGGTCACGTGACCTTGACCTCATTATTATGCGCATATCTAATTCTACGCTAACCAATAGGGTAGAGATCCCAATTTTGGTACATAGGGACTACTATGGGATAGAAATCTATTGCAAATATGTCACGTGACCAGACCTCATTAATTATGCACATATCTAATTCTAGGCTAACCAATAGGGCTAGAGATCCCAATTTTGGTACACAGGGACTACTATGGGATAGAAATCTATTGCAAATATGTCACGTGACCAGACCTCATTAATTATGCGCATATCTAATTCTAGGCTAACCAATAGGGCTAGAGATCCGAATTTTGGTACACAGGGACTACTATGGGATAGAAATCTATTGCAAATATGTCACGTGACCAGACCTCATTAATTATGCACATATCTAATTCTAGTCAACCAATAGGGCTAGAGATCCGAATTTGGTACACAGGGACTACTATGAGATAGAAATCTATTGCAAATATGTCACGTGACCAGACCTCATTAATTATGCGCATATCTAATTCTAGGCTAACCAATAGGGCTAGAGATCCCAATTTTGGTACACAGGGACTACTATGGGATAGAAATCTATTGCAAATATGTCACGTGACCAGACCTCATTAATTATGCGCATATCTAATTCTAGGCTAACCAATAGGGCTAGAGATCCGAATTTTGGTACACAGGGACTACTATGGGATAGAAATCTATTGCAAATATGTCACGTGACCAGACCTCATTAATTATGCGCATATCTAATTCTAGGCTAACCAATAGGGCTAGAGATCCGAAATTTGGTACACAGGGACTACTATGGGATAGAAATCATTTGTCAATATGTAACCTGACCAGACCTCATTAATTATGCGCATATCTTATTCTAGGCTAACCAATAGGGCTAGAGATCCGAATTTTGGTACACAGGGAGTACTGTGGGATATAAATCAATGTCAATATGGAACATGACAAGACCTCATTAATTATGCACATATATAATTCCAGGCTAAGGTGATAGAGCTAGAGGTCTGATTTTTGGTATAAAGGGATAACTATGATATCGAATTCTTTTAACAAAATGTCACATCATCTCGACTACTTTTGACCTCGATTTCACAAATACTACCATAGCCTCCCATCTTTTTGCATATGTATTTCTCTATTGCCCCTGTTGACCGAGATGTCTCGAAACCCGGTTGATTGCTGATTTGCAGCTATATTCATTTTGTTTTAATTACACTCTTTTCTCTGAGTTATTTTGTATTAGGCCAAAAAAGCTGTTCAACGGGCGGGATGACTTCGAAGTTGGTAGGTAGGTCGGATTGTTTTGATTTTTTTGTTTTGTCTTAAACAGAACATATAATATAAACACTTTTGTGTCTTTCATGCTTTCTTAGTCACGTAACATATACGGATATGTTGTTTAGTACGTTCATGATTTTTTCAATTTTTTGTTGACATGGGTTGGTTGTCTCACAACAGCTTCTTTGCCTTCACTTCTACAGCTTCCACACAATGGACGAACAACAGCATATTTTGCTTTCAAACCACTGATGTACTGATTATCAGCACCAAGCAATGCATCCTTTCCATCACAATGTACACAGCATGGTGTCAGCTTTACAGTAGTGGCTGAGTAGTAAGCATCTCTACAATGTTTGCACATCGTAATCCCTCTCTCACCACTACAGTGTCATACATGGGGCTGGGGTGTGGAAACAGGCTATTTCCTCAAATGTATTGGTACGTCTCCTTTGCCTGCTCTACCTCTATGATCTCATCTCTGGTCAGCTTTTTCTTGCATATATGCATCTGGTTTGCCTCCCTCCTCGCATTCGATGAATGACCTGACTTTGCCAGGGAGTAAGAGATCTTTCCTGGCTTTATCAGTCTCATTTATGGCATGTGATTGCATGGATGGTCTGTTGATGAAGATCTGTCTATTTTTAGATTCGGCGTCTTCTTGGGTTGGACCAATCCTGTCTGTTTTGTTATGTTGTTTTGTAGCAACTTAAGAAACTGGTTTACTTACAGCTAAAAGTCCTCTGATTTAACACTAGATGGGTGTGGTAGTAATGTATTCGACACATGCTTTTGTAGTGCAGCAGACAAACATTTGAGGCGCGCAAACCGTCATCGTGTTGCCGCATTCACCTGAAATTATCAAACACCAAACATGTCACAAATAGCATGAAAATAACTGCAACCTTTGTATTACGTCTGTGTAATAGTGGAAAGAAATTCTGTTATATTGCCGCACACACAACAAAATATTGTGATCAATGAATTTAATTTTATAACTTTACAGAATTCGTTTTATGATTGTATAAATACCTTGCCAAAAATGTCCAGTGTGATGGATGGCCTTCTATCCAAGCAATCTCGCACATTTGCTTCGAGTAAAGACGCCTACTTTCTGGGAGGAGAACTTGATTGACAGTAATTTTCAAATTTTAAGGAAGATTGGCCTGTTTTTCGTGGTATAAGTCGTTAATAGCACCTCGTAAGTAGGCTGTTACAGTTGTAAACACCACACTTATGGTCAGGAACTTGTAAACAAGTCCTGACCATAAGTGTGGGTGTTTACAACTGTAACAGTACACCTACTCGTGCGATTACTTTAATTATTGTATCGTATACTAGCGACATCTTGTGATGTGTTCCGGCAACGAACACAGAGACTTGCCGGGCCCCAGTATTGTACACTAAAACGGACAATTGGCGAGATATATTGCGAAACGATGAATAAATCAAGTCAATATGCCTGCAGCTACACCAGGCCATTCTCAGCTCTGATGATGAAGAGAGATACCTACTCAAGATAAAGTTTGCCTATTTCAAGACGGAGAAGTCGAGACGGTTGCAATGGCGCTAACTATATACAAAATTGCTTGAATAATGAACATATCACGTATTGTGTTTTACGACAATATTTTGTGAACGTTAACCTTAATCACAAGCTAATAATTTACATTTCATATATTTTTCATTAATTTCAAATATCATTTGGAGTGTATTTTCAAAGTTCCCCTAAATAAAATATGCCTTATTCACACATTATTCACACATTATTCACCTCGGGTTATGCGTTCATAACAACTTTTAGCAAAACTCAAAATATCGAAGTTATTTTTATTTATTTAAAAAATAAATCACTGTTTGCACGTTACCATGTCGTCATTTGGTGCATTACTGACTGATAGGCATACGCCAGGACGACGGGCTTTAATCGAAACCCGACAAACATTTAAGCACATATCGAAAATGGTCACACAGAAGTCGCAGGTAAATGGCGTCAGAACCTGGGATAGTTAAAAGTTAGCAGGCTACTCGTCAGTCTTGCCAACGTGACCTCTCCATGACACAAAATGGGTTCTTGCCCTTTCGTTTATAGAATTACAAGAGTGCGACACAACACGACGCAGCAATAACGACAGCGTTCTGGTGAATGGGAGATAACAATGGTAGACTAAAACACGATCAATTGAACGTGTTCCAAATCATAACTTCGACCGGGAGTAACCTATTCCAAAATTAAAATGTCCTACATTTGTCAAAAAGACTATTAGAAGTTACAAATTGAACACTAGTTACTGATCAGTTTTACAAGGACAAGATCAGAAATTATCAGTTTCGATTTCTCGGTGATATAGATGAAATGAACATAATTTAGAATGAGATAAACCGAAAAAATTGTTGTAATGCTCTCAATTAAATCATCAAAAGCTGCATACGATTATACATCTTGTGATCTTCAATCTTTTAACAAAAGGTTTTGAACCACGATTAAATGTTAGTAAGTTCGTTTTATGCTGTGACTAAACTGCCTTTTGTTACACCAATCAAGTAAATGACCAGGATTCAATCAAATGATCACACCAATAAATTCACGGGCCATATATAGAAACGGGACCTGTCAGTGTTACCTTGACACCGGACTCGAAGCAACGTCCCGGAACAGACGCTGGCAGTGCGCAACTAAGTCTGACTTATTTCGTCGAATGACTTTCTTTGATAGGTATGTTCTCTTTATCTTCTTCGAAAATCGACAGATGGTAAATATCTGTGGGACATCAAATCACCGTGTGCACAGGGGCACATTTTCAAAGAATAAATAACACTGCCGATACGTCTTTGTCGTTACTTTCGATTTTGCAGTCAGTGTTACCGTTACCGTGCATAAACAGTAGTAGCCCCTATTGTTTCGCTTAGGCAGAAATTAAGTAAAACAAGAATGTTGTACAACTTTATAGGCATAAAGTTAGATACCTGCATTTCGACTCTGAAAATATTTCAAACCAATAGTAGTTCGTTACTTTTTGTAGCACTTCGAAACTGGTGCGTATCTATGTTTTGGCCAGCCTTTCTTTAAATATGCAAGTTATTTTCTGATAGTTGAAGCCGAGAAAGGTATTCCTTTTGAATGTCAAATAGGTGTACTTAGTTAGAAAATGTGTATCCCCGATATATAACATAGTACTGTGATACTTACGATTTATTCTTACCTTTGATTATCAGTTTATAGATTTTTTTGCCTGATTAGTACTTGATTTTGGAGGTACACATTAACATATTGTTGACATACAGACATATTGTTGACTAAGAAGACAGATAAGCGAAAAGTTAACTTTCTTCTAACTTTGCAGTGTTAAAAATCGTATAAAATATAAGACGGAAACTATATAAAAAATTTCATAAATCTAATTTTCAGATTATCACTAGCTGCTGTTTCCATTCAATCTTTCTCGTTTGTTTTTCCTTTATTTGTTTGTTTGTTTGTTTGTTTCTTTTGAAATATGATCGATCCATTGGAGACAACTGTCGGTCAGTTGAGTACAGTGGAATTTGAAGTATTTCACGATAAAGATGACTTTTAATCTTAGGCGATATACTCCACTGACCGACAGTTGTCTAAAGTGGCTCAATCATATTTTAAAAGAGAAAACATACAAATAGACGAACAAACGAACAAATTAGAAACTAGAAACTACCTCAAAAGAGGGTAAAACTGCAGCTAGTACGAATCTGAAAGCTAGATTTAAAAAGTCAAAATGGAATATATGAAAACTTCATAAATTTTAAATGAAATTAGCCATGACAGTCATTTGCAAGATGATTGAAAAGAAAGCGACACATACACAACATGGCCTTTTTCAGTCAAAGATTATGATCCCTTCCCCTGCACAGCACTTTTTTACTATTTGACTTTTTGACTACCTGTGTCAAATATACTAAATTTCTTGCACAATTCAAAGAGACGACAGTCATTTTATTTGAACCCTTGCCTGCTCTAATAAATATTGTTCTTGATTTTCTTGAGATATTCATAGTAAGTTCAAAACAAAACTCATTATCGGCACATTATAAAAGGCAACCACATATGTTTTGATTTACGTGACCGCATACCCATGTTTAGCATTAGATCACGTGACCACTTGTGTCCGCATTTATTTTCTCTTCAAATCATTCCATGGCAACGGGAGAAAGGCAACTTGTGACTGATAATCCTAGGTTAGATCAGAATCCAGAGCCAATAGAGGAAGAAATTCCGGGTTTTCCATTCATGTGCTATTACTCGAGCCATGTCAAAGAAAACTTCTGAGAATCAAAATATTCCAAAAAATTATGTCACAGATGTTGGCTTAAATGATACTTTTCTTAGTCAGGTGTTTGACACGGACCATTCCATTATCCCTGGTGGATTTCAAACTTCCAGTAAAATTTCTGCTAACCAAGGTCCGACATTTTCTAGATCAAATCTCATTGCAGAACAACACAAAGACCCAGATATTTTGTCTTTGTTTGACAGGGTAGATGATGAAGGTAAAGCTTCTGATAGCTCTGTTTCCTATTATACAAAATCTGGTATTCTCATGCGTATATGGAGACCTCCAGATGTTTTGGTTGATGACGATTGGGCTATAAAACTCAAATTGTGGTTCCAAAGCCCTACCGTGCCGAAATATTGCGCCTGGCCCATGAAACGCCCTGGGCTGGTCATTTAGGTGTAAGGAAAACTTATCATAAAATTCTCAGTCACTTTTATTTGCCTAATCTCAGGCAGGATGTAGCACATTTCTGTAAAACTTGTCACACATGTCAAATGGTAGGAAAGCCAAATCAGACCATTCCAAAGGCCCCTTTACAGCCAATTCCTGCATTTCAAGAACCATTTAGTAGGATACTAATAGACTGTGTTGGGCTCCTACCAAAAACAAGATCAGGAAATGAGTACATGTTGACAATTATGTGTACATCAACTCGGTTCCCAGAAGCTATACCACTGAGAAATATAAAGGCAAAGACCATAGTGAGAGCTTTAGTCACATTTTTCACTTTATTCAGCCTCCCTAAATTGGTCCAGTCCGATCAAGTCTCCAACTTTATGTCTGGTATTTTTCAACAAGTAATGGATCAGCTAGGCATTAAACAGTATAGGTCATCCGCCTATCATCCAGAAAGTCAGGGTGCTCTTGAGCGATTTCATCAAACTTTGAAAAACATGATTAGGATCTACTGTTTTGACACAGAGAAGCAGTGGGATGAAGGAATTCATTTTCTGCTCTTTGCTGTTAGAGAGTCAATTCAAGAGTCTCTTGGTTTTAGCCCATTTGAGCTTGTATTTGGACATACAGTCCGTGGCCCACTTAAGCTCGTTAAAGAGAAATTCCTATCAGACAATGATGATTGTCTGAATATTTCGCAATATGTGTCAGATTTTCGTACAAAACTCTCTAAAGCATATGAATTAGCCAGAGAAAATCTTGAGTCATCCCAGCAGTCAATGAAAACCAAATATGATAAAAACACCTCAAAAAGGAAGTTTGAAACAGGTCAAAAAGTTCTTGTTCTACTTCCGGTTCCTGGCAAACAACTCCATGCTCGTTACTTTGGGCATACCTAATTGATAAAAAATTTAGCGATTTAAATTACATCATAATAACACTTGACAGGTGAAAACAAAAACAGCTATGTCACATAAGTATGCTTAAGCCATATTTGGATAGGGATAATCCTACTAAAACAAAGCCTGTCAGTGCAGTCAGTTCAAACCATTATGAAGATAGTGATACTGAAACTGTCTTGAGTGAAAATACTCTAAATTCAAAGCTGGGCTCGGTCAAGCTTCAGAACTCAGAAATCCTGGAGAAGCTGGAGTCTACAAAGTTGGCACACCTCCAGCCAGAACAACAACAACAGGTGAAAGAACTGCTCCATGAATATAACACCTGTTTCAAGATGTTCCAACGAGGACAAACGTCATCTATCACGATGTTGATGTTGGGGACAGTAAGCCTATAAAACAACATCCATACAGACTGAATCCAACAAAAGCAAAATATCTCCAGGAAGAAGTCAAATACCTGCTGGACAATGACTTTATTGAACCCAGTAAAAGTAACTGGAGTTCGCCATGCATACTTGTTCCCAAATCAGATCACAGTTATCGTATGTGCACGGACTTTAGGAAAGTCAACACTTTAACAAAGACATGTAAAGACACTTTCCCAATCCCGAGGATTGATGACTGCATCGACCGAGTGGGAAAGCCAAGTATGTGATGAATTTGACTTACTGAAGGGATTTTGGCAAGTCCCTCTGACGGATCGTGCTCGTGAAATATCCGCCTTTGTTACACCAGACGGATTGTTCCAGTACAAGGTGATACCATTCGGAATGAAGAACTCTCTGGTAATGTTTTAACGAATGATCAACAACGTCATATCTGGGCTAGACAAATGTGGAGCTTACGTCAACGACGTCGTCCTGTATAGTGACACCTGGGATGAACACATCAAGCTCATGCGGAAGTTCTTTGAGAGACTGAGCAAAGCAATGTTGACTGTCAACCTTGCCAAATCTGAGTTTGATTGGGCGAGGGTGACTTACCTTGGACATACTGTAGGACAGGGTGAGGTAAAACCTGTTGATGCCAAAATCAGTGCCATTCCAAGTTTTCCCATACCAAACTGCAAACCACAACTGATGCGCTTTGTCTGTATGGCTGGTTACTACAGAAAATTCTGTCCAAATTTCTCCACAATTACTGAGCCTTTGACTAACTTACTTAAAAGAAAGTAAAGTTTGTTTGGTCAGAGCAACGCCAACAGGTTGTTTGATACACTTAAAGCCATACTGCAAAGTGCTCCAGTGTTGTCTGCACCAGATTTCACTTTGCCATTCAAATTAGCTGTGGATGCTAATGATACGGCTGCAGGTGCTGTTTTATTGCAAGAGGATAGTCATGGTGTAGATCATCCTGTTTGCTATTTTTCACGCAAATTTAACAAATCCCAGAGAAACTACTCTACAATTGAAAAAGAGTGTTTATCTTTGATATTAGCTTTACAGCATTTTGAAGTTTATGTTACTTCTTCAAATCAGCCAATAGTGGTTTATATTGATCACAACCCTCTTGTTTTTCTGCAGAAATTTAAAGGCAAAAATCAGAGATTGCTAAGATGGAGTTTAATGTTACAGGAGTCTAATCTTGACATTAGACATATAAAGGCAAAGACAATTTAATTGCAGACTGTCTCTCTCATATTTAGAGCTTATTGTTGTTCACACTTTTAAGATTACATTTGTAAAAGAAAGAGTTTTCTTTGAAAAAATTTCTTTTTATTGAAGAGGGGGTGTGTTATGTAGGTCATTTCCCCCACACTCATCATGACCTGAGTTCAATTAGTCTAGAACATTCTCAAGGTCACTGCCCTTAATGACCTCACAACCTTAAATTCAATTAGTCATGTTTGGAATGTTAATTAGTTGTATAAGAGAGATAATTTTGGAACAGTAATTAGCATGTCAATAAAAGTTCTGGATTGTTCTTATATGCCTTTATGTAAGCACATGGGTATAAAAGGGACTGCACAGCTTCCAGTCAGACCTTTGGGATCGTGTCTCTTGTGTGTTACTACAAGTGTTTCGAAAACTCCAACAGTAGTCATTCTCAAGACTTTTCAAGACCTTCACTGCCATCGCTGGATTTATACTGTGGACTTTGTGCAACTTCAAGCCTGCAAGCCAAAGGACTTTTCATTCATCCCTTTTGTTCGTTTTCTCTGCACGTAACAGTGTCTACATGTGTAAGTAATTAGATGTCCTCATGAAAGATATCAGTGTTCGATCAGGGTTTTAAAAAACAGTAAAATGAAATACTTCAAGTACAAAGTGCAGTATCCTTCACTCATTTTCCATGCCTCTTGCAATCTCCAGACAGACTAGCTTTTCGTGTTACTCATATATGTGGTTAGAACACAATTATTCTACGATTTCTATGGTGGTGTAAAATTTCGATAAATAGCAATTGTAATGGTACAGACATTTGAGAAAAATTATATATTACGTCAAGTACAAAGTAATGAAATCAATTATTTAAGTTTCATGTATCGTGATATCCTCAGATAGAAGTGAAAAGATTACTAGCTTGACACTCTTACATATTTGATCGGGACGAACCATTCTATTTGTAGGTGGTGTTAAAATTTGATAAATAATATTTGTTTTGGTGGTGACATTTGAAACCAACTCCGAGCGTTTGTTTAACAGTGTTGATTTGTCAGCATTGATTATGTGCAGCTTGCATGAAACTTATGTAATTGATTACATTACTTTGTACTAGAAGTAATTTGTTTATTTATAACGCTCTGCTTAGCATCGAGCACTGTAATTTCCCACAAGGACATCTGTATATATATATATATTATATATAGGTATACAGGCTACCTTTCTCAGCTGGGACGCCAAAGCTCCGATCTCAGAATTGTATCAGTTAGTCGGATGGTGAACAGTCCTTTGGCTTGCAGGCTTGAAGTTGCATAAAGTCCACAGTATAAATCCAGTGTGGCATTGAAGGTCTTGGAAAGTCTTGAAATTAATACTGCTGGAGTTTCCAAAGACTTGAAGTAACATGCAAGAGACACGATCCCAAAATGTCTGACTGCAAGCTGTGCCGGCCCCTATTTATACTCATGTGGTTTTATAAGAGCATATAAGACTTATCTAGAACTTTGATTGACATGCTAACTACTGCTCTAATATTATCTCTCTTACACAACTTATTAAATTTACAGGACATTCTAGACATGACTAATTGAATTCAAGGTTTTAGGTCGTGAAGGACAGTGACCTTAAGAATGTTCTCGACTAATTACTCTCCGGTCATGAATGTGGGGGAAAATGACCTGTGTAACAATATATATATATATATATATACTATAAGGCTAGTTTTCAATCGGATTCGAACCCACAACATACGGCATCAGTCGCCTAGCTGAGAGGCCATAGACAGAACCGCTCGGCTAAATTACATCGCTTGCTTAAATTAGAGTACTTGATGCTTTTGTACATAATTGACCACATAATTGTCCTTTGTTTCAAGGTCCAGATGTACTTTGGCAACTCATTGAGTAAAATAATCGCAATCATACCAATCCATAATCCAATAACACTAGGTCAGAATTCGTAAGACAATAGTTGTAAACATAGACACAAAATAGCACAGAACAGACAGTAAATAGACGGTACACAAACAAGTCAAATTCATGAAAGAAAGATATATGGACCTCTGGCCAAAAGACCAAGAAGTGATGTCAGGTGTTTCGAAAATAGTAAGCGCATCCTGCCCCACATGTAGCACCCGCCATATATCAATCTGTAAGTCAGATAGGTAGTGGTCACCGATGCCATCAGTGATCATTTTGTCGAAAAGAAATAGTGTATTTATATACCAGCTTGTGATACCTGCCGAAAAGCGTTTTGAATGTAGAGACAAGTCTTGCTTTGGTGTAAACCTTGATTTAACAGTTTGTAAGAGAGATGGCCATGTCTCTCTACAAAATCACATATGAACTGCATGCTCTTGCATATCGAATAAGCTGGGAAATGTATACCGATAGGGACTGGTCAGTTTCTTCGGCCTGGGGGGGGGGCGGGCAGTGGATTCATGGGGGGGGGTTCACCCTGTTTTTGACTTTGGTGATAGGGGGGGGGGGGAGTCACCATGTTTTGAAATGCCCAATAGGGGAGTCAGTGTGTTTTTGAATTTTGACACAGGCTCACCATTGCCTAAAATGCGTCGTGTCAGCCACAAATTTCATCCAGTTGCATTTTTCGGTGCGTCCTTCGGGCGCGTAACTTTAATAATCAGACATATTTTTCAGCACGCCCAACTTTAAAATATCAGGCATACATATATCAGAGATATATGTATGTTCAATATTTTTCAGCGTGCTCTTCGAGCGCATTACTTTAATATATCAGACATTTTTCAGCACACCCTTCCTGTGCATTACTTTAATATACAAGACATATATATCAGAGATATCAGGATGTTTCATATTTTTCTCCGTGCCCTTCGGGCGCTATACTTTAATAATCAGAGATATATGCCAGAGATATCTTGATGTTTGCTAAGTGAAAGTGTACTATTATGAAATCTGCATTTCATATGAAAAGCATGACAAATTCCTGATACTTTTCTGTTCTCTCTATGAGAATTCAGTATGAGAAAGCAACATGCACAAATATCAATGTACAAGAAAAGGTCATCTCAGACTCTGCACACATCAGATTTGCTAAAATGCCTCTCTATGGTTCCTCAGGAGATTTAATTGGATGGCTGGCAAGTCTTAACACCCATCAAAGTTTTTGATTTACTGCTTTTCCTGTTTGATATTAACAATTGACATCCATTCCTGTACAACAGTTCAGGACATCTGGTTAAGCATAGAAAGTGTGAAATACATTCACAGCTCATTCAAAATGTACTGTATTCAAACTTTAAGATTGACACTTTGAAATTCCTATCTTACACTGACATGCCAACAATTTCATTAACACACAGAATGACTTAAATATAAATGTATGTAAAATATAATATATATATATATATATATATATATATATATATATATATATATATATATATATATATATATATATAATATATATATATTTACACACACACACACACACACACACACACACACACACACACACACACATATATATATATATATATATATTATATATATTACAGTATTATATTATTACATATTACAGTTGTCGCGTGCGGGGGGGGGGGGTCACCTGTTTTCAAAATTTGGATTAGGGGGGTTCACAGTGTTTTCAAAATTTGGAATAAGGGGCGTCATCCACTTTTGATGATGTCTTTCAAGCGTTCTTTCGATTTATCATGTGGTATTGTGGTATACAATGTGGAAAAATCGAAAGTTTTAATAGATGTTATTTTTGAAACGGATCTTGATTTCAAAGTTTCCAAGAGTTCCTTCGAATTTTTTAATATCCACATTTGATTTATACCACTCCGAAAAAAGACAACACCACAGTATGCTTGAAGTCCCGTTTAACAGTACAAACAACAGAAGTCAGTATCTTCGATAACTCTGTTGTTGAACATTTTGAAGATCCTGCGATAAACCTAGCTTTGTAAGGTGTTTTGTGGAGCTTTGGTATCCAGTATAAGCTAGGCAACTTATCATGGTCATCCTTTGTTGTAATATTAAAATTATCCATGAATGACTTTGGATTTGCCAAAATTTCAGATTTGTTGAACATTGATTGTCTGTAAGTTGAGTTGGTGGAGGTCTTAGTTACACCAAGTTCGTCTATAAGACATTCAAAATAATACTTCTTACAGACAAATACAATGTTATTGGCAGCTTTATCAGCAGGGACGACAACATATTTGTCATGGATATCATTCAAACACTTAACAGCATCAGGATCTTGAAATACAGAATAGGGTCTTCTGCAAACATGTGATTTTAGTCGACCAATACGGCCACGAACTATTTTCCTCACAGATTTGACCCATTCTGACAGTGTGTCTAGCTCTACATCCTCCCTTTTAGCCCATTTCCTGGCATATTCTTCAACAGAGTCCATAATGATCTTAAAATTATGGTTCCAGTTGATCCTGCGAGGTTCTCTGAACTTGGGTCCACAAGATAATATCTTACGAAGGTGGTGATGTTCAACCAAGTTCAGATCACCAGTGATGACATGGTGAACTGGAGTATATTTGAAGGGAGATGTAGAGCAGTCACAGGATGCTGGTGTTTGAAGGAATTCATCAATTTTAAGTGCCGCAATGCCTTATTGTAATTGAATATTTTATTGGAGATTGTCTTGGGTGTACCGATATGACAGAATAGGTACAGACTGGTTCTTAAAGTATATAGGCATAGTTGATGTAACCTTTTTGTTGTGAAGTATATTGCTGATATTAATGGCATCAATCCCTTTGTTAGTAAATGGAAGATGTATGAAATGACTATGATCATCAGTCATAGGTTCAGCACGAACTGGCTTGTATAGTCTGTATAGTGCAATATCAGCAATAATACTGACCAGTCTGTATGGTTGTTTGTTCGGATCGGTCAAAGACAATCCCAATGCATAGGCATGCAATCTACTCAAGTCCTTGATGGAAAGAGCAAATAATGAAGTACGAATGTGATGGAGACCTAAAGGCTTTTGTAATAAAATAAGCATTTCATGAAATTTGCCATGGCAGTTGGAGGTAGATGTATTCAATTTAGGCTGATGGTAACGCCTAAGACCATGACTATGTCTTCTACGGACAGAAGACTGAAAAGGCCCATCACATTTACTTCTGAACGACCAGGACTTGAGAGATTGCCTATATCTTTGATGTTGTCAATACATCCATAAGGCATTGCGGTACCTAACTGTCTAATCCAGTGTTGAGTGTTGATACCTTTCCTTATGGAACGATTGCATGTGATTAGCAAAGCGCGCCTATAAGGCATTATCAGTGAGTTCGATGTAGACCTTCTCCGTGTTATCTCCCATTAATACCTTGGTCTTGTAAACCACATCTTTTACTTGACAGTTACCCTTCAAGAGCATGTAGACTTGCCCCGGCAATTACAATCAGCTGGCCGATCTTGACGTTGGTCTTTGGTGATTACACTCTAATTATGTTATTTAAGTATACTAGCCATATTCTTCATACAACTGTAATTCACTTTAATTGTGTTTCTATTGAAGATCTTATAAACTTTAGACCCCTTTGGAAAGTTTTCGTCAACAAGTTCGAGGAATGTCTTGCCGATGAGTGCGATGTATTATAGTGAGCGTACGAGCGTGAGTGCTTAAGCGCTGTATTCATTGCTCCACTTTGATAAAGTTTGGGTGCGATGTATGATAGTAAGCTACGAGCGTGAGTGCTTCACGAACTTTACAGCATGTGGAGAGGTCGCAGTCAGAAATTGTAACAACGTAGCTCGATTATTGAACCAATCTTTTTGAGATTGGGGATTTGGCCGAGCGGTTTTGTCTGTGGCTTCTCCGCTAGGTGACTGGGTACCGTACGTTGTGAGTTCGAACCCGATTGAAACCACCGTATTTTCTACCCTGGGTTGATAGCTCTGCTGGTGGACAGAATTGTCCCCGAGGCTGTCTTTCGCCCAGTTTAAGCGTTGTATTCATTGCTTCGCTTCAATAAAGTTTGGGTGCGATGTATGATAGTGAGCGTACGAGCGTGAGTGCTTCACGAACTCTACAGCGTGTGGAGGGGTCGCAGTCAGAAAAATTGTAACAACGTAGCTCGGTTATTGAACCAATCTTTTTTGAGATTGGGGATTTGGCCGAGCGGTTTTGTCTGTGGCTTCTCCGCTAGGTGACTGGGTACCGTACGTCGTTCGTTCGAACCCGAGTGAAACCACCGTATTTCCACGTTCTTGTTGAAAGGGGAATTAACCACGTAATGTTACGTTTCCTGTTATTGTTTCTTTATTTATAATGCTGTGCTTTGGCATCGAGCACTGTAATTTCCCACGCGGACATCTGTATACTTCGATATGTATATATATATATATATATATATATATATATATATATATATTTTTTTTTTTTTTAATGTGTTGTATGTATGTATGTGTGTGTGTGTGTGTGTGTGTGTGTGTGTTTTGTGTACAATGATACTAGTTTTTGCTAAATCTCAAATTTTTCCATCTCGTCTTTTTCGGAAAGATGTTGACTGGAACAAGTTTAATGTACTCTTTTAAACGCAAAGATCCAAGCCATCATGTAATCGCAAAACATGTCCTGCTACGACCAAATGAGGGAATGGATAATTTGTAATACTATTTATTGTTTTTCTTTTGACTCAGACTATTAGCTACTTGGGAACATAAACTGATCCCAGACGTGGTACAAAACGCAAGGCCAGCGAAACTCTAGTGCCCGATGACAAAGAAACAGACACAAGATCAATCTCCTCTTAAACTGACAAATGAAAATGTCGGCGACAGACAGCTTGCAAACAAATCTGCCAGTCAAAAAGGCACAGAAGGTGATAGTAGAAAATGAAAATGAAACGATTGTAACGTTTTAAGTGTTCTTACCGTGTAAAATGTATACCATTTGTGATTAATTACCGATATTGAATTTTGAAGAATTTTATAGTACCGTAACTATAGCAAATGCCATGGTAACTGTTTCAGTACTTCTGAGAATTCTATTCATGACACTTTGAGATTCATATATGTTGTTTCCAGAATTTATCACCCTATGTTATCCCTGTTTACAGAACTAGTTTATAATAGCTACGCATAAAAACTGATGCCAACATTTCTCGAAGACCGAAATAAAAGCAAAAAAGTTACGAGAAATACACGTATAATGAAGACCACTAACATAACCTGGAAATATTCCGAAGACGTTATACGCCAAGAGACACGTCTTCAAAAAACATAACAAGGAGAGCTGTTTTTATCAAAGTATTGATGTTTCATTCAATGAAATAAAGAGTCCAGATTAAGCCGTTCTTCGTTTGCTTGCAAAGTTATGATATCTTTCTGTACAAAATCTTAGAATACTAAATTTGCACCAGCATAATGTCTTTAGTTTAAACTTTCTCAGAAATAAAAAATTCAGAATGTAATTTACAAGAATCTTACAGACAGACTCAATTTAATGGCAGTACGGCCATGTTTGAAAAGAATCTAGCTTGTTTTATGCAATGATGCTTTTTCTGACCAAACAATTAGTAATTTATCCTGATCATACTTTCCTTATGGAAAGCAACAACTGACCTTACAGGAAAGTAAGAACTCTTTTATCCTTCTCATAATATCTCTGATATTTCCAATAAAGCGTCTTCTTTCACTAACAGTTCCTCCATGTATTTAGAATCTATCAACATCTCCTCTTCCTTTTCTTAAACTCTGATGGCAACCTCTTTGCCTAATCGCCTATTGTGTTTGCCTTGTCAAGGGATTAACTCATTAGGTATACATCTCGCGATGTAAGAAAAGATCATTAATCATTATATATTATTGCCTGAATACATTGGTTTATGTGCCCGAGAACATGTGACAATTTGTCCTATGCCAGAAGGGCACATTATCTTCTGCTGCGAGGGTACATAAACCCATGTATTCAGGCAATGATATTTTATTACATGCCTCTTCACAGTTAACGCTATATGAATATGAAATTTAGGTACATGCATGGCATTCTCAAACACCTTTACCATTATCGAAAAGCATCAAACAGTTTTTACCCAAGTTCAAAAGAGCAGTGTGCGCATGGATATTTAAATCTAGCATTAAGCGTCTACTTTGACATCGAAAACATCGAAGGGCGTCACCAGACCAACTAACTTTGGAACCGGTCCGTACATCGTTCACACGGCTCGCTAGCCCCCCGGATATTCTGATTCAATCAAGTTAGTGATTTGCACTCACATTGAGGTATTTAATAAATAATAAGTGACCAGGACAATTTACTGAACGCGATAGCTTTGGACGATCTCGTTTTGATGTAAATATACCTTTTAGAAGTGGAGGATGTGCTGTTCTTGAAGATCCGTGAAAATCTGAATTATATCATGCATGATGGTACTAATAATTAAGTTATTTAGAACAAGTCATTGACAATAACATAGTCCCCTTTGTGATCAGGAATTTATCAGTGGTTGTAACTAAAGTGAAGTCAATATGATGCACATGAAATAAGAAATGAGGTAACCAAATCCTGTCTGTGATTGATTCCCATATTGGATTGTAATATAAATAAGTAGAGCTCAGTAGGAATAGCATAGGATTATGTAATTTTACCAAGTTGGACAGAATTAGATATTTCATGTACTATCTCTTAAAATGTCAAAATTTAACAAATCTGCAAGAGTTATGGCCCCTGACATGAAAAAGGTGAGAACGCCAGATATGAACCAAAAATGCCCCCCCGTGTTACTTACAGAAGACACATACTATAATTAGCTATTCTAAAACTGATACTGCTAATGCCTTTCTTGACTGCGAAATCTTGTTATTATCATCTGCAAATTGTCATCAGATTAAGTGCACTCATTCAGGAGATAGATTGTTTATAACAAACATTCCTTCTGCATGTAGAGGCCTGACATAACCACAGCAAACAATGGGGTTGGTACAATCCATAGTTACAACGTAAAGCCAATCTGGCTTTTCTCCGCCATTACAAAAGGTCATTAAATATGTCAACTGGCAACTATTTGCCAGGACGTTTCGAAAGGTATTTTGCATGCTACTCTATAACACTGTAAGATTATCATACAGGCCGGGTTTCATAAAATTTGTCGCAGTGCTTCTAGACATTCACCCTGGATGCACAAATGTCACTCAATATGCAAATAAGCAATTAATTTACACGACACTGCTGAATGTCATACAGGAATTACAGAACTGTGAGATCGAAATCATTACATTTGCTGCAGTATTTCTGGATATGTCATCCTAATTACGTTAGTTTACTAAGTATGCAAATTGGCAATTGATTGACATGATCCTCTCTTTGTGCGCTATTATAGCTCTGGAAGATCGAAATCTGTATTTTGTGTCATAAAATTTAATGCAGCAATTCTATACATGTAACACTAATTAGTAAAGTTCGTTAAGCGAGAAAATTAGAAAATAAGGGGTGCTACTCGAAACACAATGTATTTTGCTCAAAATTTGTGTTTTGCAAATATTCATTTAATTTCAAGTAATTTGTTAACCTAAGATTAAAATATTGGCCGAGCTACAATTTAGCTTGTCAAACTGTCTCATATTAAGTGAGTCAAAAGTGTAGCTATACGCAAATTTATGCATATCATCCGACTTCCTCTCTTCTCTTTCCTCCCAATTTTAGGATTTCCAAAGAATGTTACTCCAGTCTGGCTAGGTCAAAGTCTCTGAAATTTTCACATTATGTTCTTTATCTGCCATTCAACAAAACGACTATATTGTTGGGCAATAAAATTCTACATTCTGCATAAGAGACATTTTAATTTTGCTTATAATGATTTTCATCACTTTTAGTGTCAGTCTTTTAAGACCTGCCGTTTTAGAATGAGAATAGACAATTCAAAATAAACGTCATTTTTGTACATTATCTCTTATTTCAAATGCAATATTATATTGTTATGAAAATGCTAATGTGATACGTGATTGGTATATCGCTTCATTTCGGCTTCACTTCGTCACTTGTTGGCCGTGAGTGACGGGTTTCCTTACCTGCTGGACGGGGGATTGTGGCCAATCAGAAGTGCGTTAGGAGTCACGTGATTCGTGGAATGTAAGCATGCTTTTGTGAGAAGAGATTTTCATGGGGTTGTGTTGGCATCGTTGTCGCTCAGCTCTGTTGAGTTTTAGTTAATTTCATCCCTTCCTTGCTGTGGTAGCCAGTCCGGAGTTCAGCGATCACAAGATCCCTATGTTATTTAGCTTAGGACGTTGGTTGTAGTCGCTAATTCTATCCGGGGCGTTTTTCCGGGTCTTTACCCGGTGGGGTAGCCGGACAGGACATTGAAAACAAGGTGTGTGGGGAACAGTTGGGGAGCGGGATTTCCCTTGGGTAGGATCGAAGCCACGTTCCCAGATTTTGAACTGATCCTGAGCAGAGTCCCATCCACCACATTGATTAGCAGCACTGGGATTGTCGTCGTTTATATCAGCTACAGCTAGAGACGACATCCCGAGACTTTTAACTTGCCTCAAACATTCGAGAACGGGCGCATTTACAGGTTGGTCAGATGATCGCACACTCTTGGCACGGTACTGCTCACCGGGTTTGAATTTATTCGGACCAGTGTCGATCATCTGACTTTTATTTCTGATTTATTTTATTTTTTTTGTGTTTCAATGCTTTATAGTTTGAAGGTGCAGTCGTCAGGCTGAACCTTTTTGCGCCATAAGATAGAGTGAATTACACATAAGCTTATGTTGTTGGTGTTTTAATTAAAACACTAGTCTTGTACACAATGGCTACGCCTATTAGGGATACGATGCTATCGCAGTCTGGAGATAAGGAGGTTGATTTTAACACTAAATTCGACAGTGGGATCGACAACATGTCAAAGCAAACAGCTATAATTCTATAGTTAGTTCTGATCAGGTTTTGAGTACTCCGCCAGTGTATGTGTGTAGAAAAAGTGTGTTCTGAGGCACAGGACGGGGTCAGAATGTGTCGCCAGAGTGGTAGGGGAAAGTAAGAATGATTTAGAAATGAGTAGATGGTTAGATACCATGGAAAGGTCGGTTTGTGATATTGCAAATGAAGTGCAGAAATTCAAAGGGTAGCCGATCAGCTCCAGCAAATGATGCAGACGTTTGTTTGGTTGGGTTCAATGTCACAGCATAGTACACCTATTAGGCCGGTTGGGGAAGACAGCGCCCTCACACGCCAATCAGTGGCAACGCCTATAGTTATGACAGGAAGTGCTTTTGGTGGATCTTCTCATGCTGGGCCTCGTGAATTGATAAGTAGCGGGTTGGCTTTCAATGAACGACCAGAGGTTGGTTCAGTTACAGTGTACATGGTAAGAACCAGCTTTTGCGTGAGTTGGCATGATAGGTCTGTGAAATCATCTTTTGAAAGTTTGTGTATTGAAGCATTTTTCAAAGCAATTCCCGATATGTCTTTGGAGAGAAAGATTCATGAAGTTGGTGGGTTGCCCGATGCTATATTACAAAGTGTCCTCAAGGCTGCATATTTAGAGGAAAATTTTCAGGCTTTACAAAGGCATAGTAGGTCAAAGGGTAAAGTGTCACAGGCAACTGATGATGACATAGGTCAGTCTACTGAAACACAAGATGATTCACAAGAGATGCTTTCAAAGGTCTTGAAATGACTAGACAAGTTAGAAAATGGTAAATCTAGGAAGGAGGCAAAAGTTTACAGATGTGGTTGAGCATAGAATTGATACACAGCAAACTGCCCCAATCAAAATGGCACCGTATTGTGCACCATTTTGGAAAAAGACAGAGATTGACAGACAAGTTCAATCATTGATAGACATTGGCATGTTGGGTGAGTCAACATTACCTTGGAGTTCGCCATGTCCCTTGGTGGGCAAAAAGGATGGAAGTCAAAGGTTAGTTGTGGACTATAGGCGGTCTGAATGCAGTCACTATTCAAAATGCACAACCTATTCCTAGGATACAAGATAATTTAGAAGCAATGTATAGACCTTGTGGTTTTCCACATTAGATTTGAATATGGGATTTCATCAAGTTAAACTTGACAAGGATAGTAGGGAAAAGTCTGCGATAGTAACTTCCTCGGGCAAACTGTTAGAATTGACCACAATGCCCATGGGTTATGTGGTGCGCCTGGTACTTTTGAAATGTTGATGGAAAAGGTTTTTGCAAAGATTGCAGTGGGACATTTTATTACTCTATTTAGATGACATCATCATGTGTGGTGAATCCTTTGAGCAGGAATTAGAACGTTTGCAAATTGTTTTCGACAAATTGCGTTCGGCTGGATTGAAGTTAAAGGCCAAGAAATGTACTTTGTTTGCAGTTCAGGTAGAATTCCTAGGGCATATTGTGTCAAAAAAGGGTGTGTCAACGGATCAAAAGAAAATTGAAACTCTAAAGAATTGGCCCTTGCCTATAACATTGTCCGAGGAACGAAGTTTCTTTGGGCTTGCTTCTTACTATAGGAGGTTTATACAGGATTTCAATTTCGCAGAAATTGCAAGACCACTTACAAACTTGACAAAGAAAAATGTAATCTTTGTGTGGAGTGATGAATGCCAGCAGGCCTTTGATAAATTGAAAGAACTACTGATATCTCACCCTGTGTTGGCCTTCCCGTCTGAGATGGGGGAATTCATTTTGGATACAGATGCATCACAGTCCTAAATCGGTGCTTGTCCTAGTCAAATTCAGGATGGTGTGGAGTGTCCCATAAGTTTTGCAGATCGTGTATTGAGTCCACAGGAACGGAATTACTGTGTTAAACGGAAAGAATTGTTGGCAGTTGTGTATTTCACAAAGTATTTTAGACATTACTTGTTAGGGAGACCATTTACCATCAGGACAGATCATGCATCCCTAGTTTGGTTACTACCATTTAAAAATCCTGAAGGTCAACTAGCCTGTTGGCTAGAGTCCTTAAGTCAGTTTGATTTCAAGATTGTCCATCGTCCGGGCAATAAGAATGCAAATGCTGATGCGTTGAGTAGAGTACTGTTTCGTCCATGTAAGCAGTGTGGTAGACAGAACTGTGAAAACTGTTCTATGCAAGTCATAGGTCAGGATGCTGAGAATAAACAGTTTGACTTACTGTTGGCCAGGAAATTGGTCAGTCACCGGTAATTGAAGGTTATGTTTCTGGTGATTATAGGTCTTTTGATGGGGCAAAAGATCTGGTCCTTAAGGGAGTGGGAATCGGAAAAGTCAGGTTAATGACGAGTTTGAGGTTGGGGGACGCCTCGTCCAAAAAGGTTTGTGCACAAGTTATCAACTCAGGAAAATCATCTTGATGATGAGAGAATGTGCAGTGGTGCCATGTTCAAACATGACCCGTTGTGGTCACGGGAAGAATTATGGAAGCAACAAATGAGCGACCAGAACATTGGTTTTCTTATGCAATGTGTTTAACTTGGTAAAGAAAAGCCGTTGTGGTCTGCATTGAAGTCATACTGTTCTATGTATGAGCTCTTGTGTGTTCATGATGGCATTCTGTACAGGTTATGGGAATCACCAGATGGGAAAATAGTCAGGTGGCAGATAGTGTTGCCATGGGTTTTTGTAGGACTGGTCCTACGGACTCTCCATGATTCGTTGTTTGGAGGGCATAGTGGTACAAGTCGTACCCTGAGTAAAATAAGGTTGAAGTATATTGGTTTGGCATGTCCGTAGATGGGTGCTCATGTGAGGGCATGTGATTTGTGTGCACGTAACAAACACAGAGGTTAAGAAATATGCACCCTTGCAGAATTATGTTCTTGGTGCTCCGATGGAAAGGATAGCGATTGATGTGTTGGGACCTTTCCCAGAATCAAGTTCAGGAAATAAGAAAATTCTTGTAGTTGGAGATTATTTCTCTGAATGGATGGAGGCATATGCTGTGCCGAATGAGGAAGCTTCTACGGTTGCAAAGGTACTGCTGGACAACCTTTTGAGTCGGTTTGGTATGCCACTAGAGTGTCATAGCGACTTGGGTAGGATTTTTGTGTCACATGTATTGCAGGAGGTGTGCCGACTGTTGGGGTAAATAAAACATACACAACCCCTGGACACCTACAATCTGATGGCTTGGTCGAGCGTTTAACCAGTGTATTGTTAGTTATATTCGTACATATATGGATCCACGAGAAAATCAGTCAGATTGGGATAGGAATTTGAGTCTTGTAACCTTTGCGTACCGTAGCAGTATCCATCCTTCCACAGGGGTAAATCCCAATATACTAATGCTACGTAGGGATTTGATATATCCACTGGATGTAGCAGTTGCATGTGAGCCACCAGATAAGTCAAAGGAGACAGATTATGTCACCGAATTAAGATAAAGATTGCATGAGGAACATGAACATGCCAGGGCTAATTTGTAAACTACAGCCTGTAGGCAGAAAATTCGATACGATCGTTTTGCTGCAAAGCACGGGTTTGAGGTGGGAAGCTTTGTGTGGTTGAAGGATGAAAGGAGGAGAAAGGGCTTTCTCCAAAGCTATAGTTGTCATATGATGGTCCATATTTGGTTATCAGTAAATTGACTTACGTAGTTTACCGCATACAGAGAAGTCCACGAGCTAAACCTAAGATTGTACATTATGAGAAATTAAAGGCTTATCACGGGAAAGATATCACTTCATGGTTAGACCAGGTGAAATTGTTGCCAGTTGATCAAAGACAGCAAATCGGTAAACTATCCAATTGGGTATTCCAACTGTTAAAATTAAGGATAGTAAATCAGATGTAGTCATTTCTAAGAGTTTTGAAACTGTAAAGAGAGACAGTGAGAACAAAAGTGAAGATGACACTTGTCATCTTGCTGAGTCAAAACCTATGGTTGATCCTGCCCCAGTGGTAGAAGAGTCAGTGGAGGTGTTTGGAGAAAGTGAAACTCCAGATTTAGCTGAAGTAGATAGCAAAAGTGATATTCACGTTAATCCTGTGGTTGAGAGTCTAGGTATCCAAGAAGGCAGAAAAAGTCACATAAGTACTATGGATACAGTGCAAAGTTGTCGTATGTCTTGAGATGAGAATTTAGAAGTTTTATAAGAATTTCTTGTGTTTCAAAGATTTGTGAATTCACGGAATAGTGTTAAAAAAGATGACCCATTTTTAAAGTTTTGACGCCAGTCTTAATGTTTTTGAGCTTTGACAGATTTTGTATCAGAGAGGTTTCATTACTTGTTCAGCGAGGGTTTTGTGTTGATTTTTCACACAGATTGTGTGACCAAACCTTGTAGTTAGCAATATATAAAAAAGCATCAAGTATTTGACTCACATTAATTTTTATCATTAATACCAAAATTGAGGTTTTTATACCACTAGTATAAACCTACTTCATCCTTAGAGTATATTATTGCTTCCATACTAAACTTTCGATATTCTATTTTTGGAAATATTTAGTATGAGAGGATTTCCTCGTCATCTTTGATGATTCACGTCCCTTTGAAAAAAGCTATGTTGGTAACATGGAGCTCCACTTTAATTAACTTGATACTAAGGAACGTCTTTGTACATTATTACAGCACTTCAGCTCAAGATCTCAACTACGTTTCATCAAATCAGATGAAATAGTTCTTGACATGCCCTCCTAATTACGAAAATGTATTAAATATGCTCATCAGAGATTAAGTGATATACTGATGTTAAATGTTTTCCCATGAACTGCTAATGCTGACGTGTTTCAGTATATTTCATAAGTCTAGCACCCCTCTGTGGCATAGCGAGGCCACTGGGGAAACCCTCGGCAGCCGCTGCTGAGGGTTTTCCCAGTGGCCTCACTTTGACTTTAAATTCACAGAGGCCACAGGAGGGCGCAAGGCTTATGAAAAGGGTCTTTCCAGATATATATTCCTAATTAGAAAAGTTCGTTAATATGCAAATCAGTAATTAGCTATAGTTTAAATGCTTAATGACTTCAAATAAGATTTTAACTAAGTAGCTTTAACGTATATTGCAAGTTACGCAAAAGCCTTGCCATTTGTTGTTTTATGCTATGCATACTCCTGCCGACATCAAGATAGCAAGGATATCGTTGTGATCAGTTTGAACAAGCAATTACTTCTGTATTTTAGCAATTCTAACAGTTCATCATGATTAATGTAGAAAAATATTAGCTGGAAAACAATTTAGAACTTCAGTTCAAGTTGTTAGAAAGTATTTTGTGTCTATAACTGGTGAAACCAACTGAAACTCTTGACATGCCTAACATGGAGCTTTTAAAATGTGATGAAGGAAGGATTGATAATTTTATACAATCTTTTATGTAATAGATTTTAAATTTTTTTGTACTCACACAATGACAATTACTATGTTATTATCTTTCAGAAAAACAAGCATCCGCAGAGAGTGCTTTGAAAGTAGCAGATTGGCCGGAAGATGATATGGTGAAGATTGAATCTGTTTTAAAACCTGACTACATCTCTTCTGAACATAGTGACATTGTTGAGGGGAAAGTTGTGAGGCATTTAAGAAAGCCAATGTCATGGGAGTGAAAAAAAATTGAGAAAACAAAAATACAACTCATGAATATTTACCGTAGATCATTGTCAGTTAAACAAAAGCAAACGCGTTTGCCATGCACAGAGGGACCTCCCTCATCCAGAGACAGGCTGGATGAAAGTCAGTCGTTGGCAATGAGGGGGTTGATGGGAATCAAGAAGATTCAAATTCTGGTGATGAAAGAATGTGAAAATCTTGTTTGATTTGTCAGTTTATTTATTTATTTTATTTATTAAAAGGAATTTCCAGGTTCATTTTCCCTCAGTTTTAAATTTCATTTAACTGATTTTTTTCTTTATTAACATGAATCTTGCAGCAAATTTATGATTTATTATTGTGAGACGCCAGCAGTGTACCTGGTTTGGACAACTCGGTTCGGTAGACAATAATTTCTGAGCGTAACTAACATGAACTAAACTAAACTTTCTCTGAGGACATCGTACGTGAGAGACGTATCGCCAGATTTTGTATTTTCGACATCGGTACATACGATCTCTGCATGGCAGTTAGCATGATTCACCCGAGGCTAGTGCTCAGAGGATTATTTTATTCATGCAGAATCTCCATCGCCATTTTGACGTTCGAGTATTACCATTAGTTGCAAGCTAAGTTTTACATCATGCCCGGTGTATATAAAACATCCGGACTTCAATGCATGTGTAGACGCCATGTACAGAAACTTGAGGGAGGCTTTGGAGGGAAATCCCTTGTGTTTTTTTGGTCACATGTCGGTTTATGGCGGTCATCGCTACAAGTATTCTACAGGGACGGGGTACACTTTAACGCGCCAGGTATGCGCCGGGATTATCGAAGTGTACGAGGTGCTTTACTTTACGCTTGTCGAGCATTGCGCATTTTATTTTTTTTTTTAAGTTTTAGCTATGGTCGAAGTGTCGACAGAGTGGCATCAAACCAGGGCATGGGAATCATGTATGTGAATCTTGCTACATACCCTTCCCACGCGGCTTGTTGCTGTGCTTACAGCCCATTACAGGTCCCCAATGTCGGGTGTTGCTGTTTTTACAGCTTGTTCATTTTCCACTTCGGTGGAATGTCAGCTGCTTTTGTAGCGCTGTTTTTTCCACATTGTTGGATTCAGCTGTGTTCTTCAGCTTGTTTTTTTCCCTTCATTGTTGGGGCCGGCTGGGAGTCTTGATGATTCTCGCCAATGAACGGCGAGTCTTGATGATTCTCGCCAGTGAATTTCAATTCTCGCTGTACTTAGTGAGAATTTCCATTCTCACCGGTGAGAATTTGTTCTCACACTTGATTCTCGCCAAGGAGTGCATTTCTCACCAATCTCCAGTGGAGATTAAAGTTTTCTCACCGACAGCAGTGAGAATAAGAACAGATTCTCACCGAGCGTCAGTTTCTCGCTCTAGTCACGCACTTTTTCCCTATAGTGCAAGTGTTCCTATTGTTTTCACCTTTATGCTGGTGCATAAAGGAGTATAATGGCTCATCTAAATTATTCACCTTTATGCATGGTATAAAGCTGAGTAAAAGTGTCTACGTTTTTTCAACCCACTGTAGATACTTTTCGTACTTTTTTGATGAAAAATAAGGTTCCCATGTCTCACAAGATTTGTTTCAGGTGTGTAGAGGCTGCCTTTGAAATTGAAAACGTCAATTTTTCAAAGCCCACCATTCTCAGTGGACGCGGTACGCTGTAGTTTGTAAGCCAGGGCAGAGACAACGCTGGTTGTAAATTGCAGCTTTTAGGGTTTTGGAAGAAGAGACTGATCCACCCAATCACTGGACGCCTTTGAGTAGATAACAACCATGAAGTATACCCATTACGTGTTTTAGCAATTTTCTATTCAACCCCAACAGTACATTGAACAGCCATGTCGAAATCAGTGTCAACGCTTGAAATAAGGCTGTTTGGTGATTTTCGAAGCGATGTACTTATCAAAATCATTGTGTGTGGCCTTTCTAAAAGATGTTGAACATTACCACAGACAAAAACGTATCCGCTGCACCACTCCAGGTGACTTTTCTAATGCGCAAAAGATAATGATTGAAAAAAAATTCTGCATTCTGCATGTTGTAAAAGAAATACCAGTAAGTACGGGGTCCCTCTATTGGGGATACGGCAAGAACGGTACACGGCTCGCCGACACGAATCGTCTGAGTCAGATTTTTCTGGTAGATGATATGCAGCCTACTGTCTGAGGATCATTGAAACATAGACAAAGAAAGTGATTGAAATGAACAAAAATCACGGGCGATCTCTGATAATCAAACTTCATGACCACGACTTATTTATCAGTTTTATATTGACAGTAACTGTAGGTCTTGCCGCTACCACAGAAAAAGAGAAAAACGGACTTCTTCTCTTTGTCTGCGCCGTTACTCATATGTAGCACTCGATGAATGCTGCTCTTTGTATTCTGTATTAACCTGCTGACATTGGATCATCAAAAATTCGTCCTTGTCCGCTTGTGTCGTCGATCTTATAAGCTAACATGTAAGTTGTCATCATTTTTAAACGATGGCACCTCCTATGAGTAAAACGGTACGATCAACTTTTCCCACTTTTCTAGGCCTTGTCTCACTACGGAAACAAGATGATCTTGACAGCTAACGGTAGGTGTCAATGGGATTTCTCAGCGGATGTTCTCCCAGTGCATGCGAGTAACGCTAATCAAGACTTAAAGGTACTCTCAAAATGCAAAAATGTGAACAGATTTGGAGTTTCCTCTCGTAAAATTGTCACAGGGAAAAAAACACAAACATTTAGACTTCCAAGAGGAAGATCAATGTTACAAGAATACTGTGCAGGATTTTTTGTGTGTTTTCGACATAACCCGACGAGGGAAGGAGGCTTACCTAAACTCCCATTTCTTTTCCGGGCGAAGTCATGCCCTGAAAGTGCCCTTTATCTGCGACTGAGTGTGGTCATTGAATGGAGTTTGGAGGCGGCGCAGCCGTAGCTGGATATTTTCGCCATACTTGTTGGCCTTAGCTTGAGACAGGTTAGTTTTGTCGCACGTCTGTCTACGCAAGAAAGTTACGGAGTATTCGATGTATTTTTTACATGGTCGGATTTACACCCTTTTCAACTTACAACTACCAGGGAGGTAAAAAGTCAATTACCCCAATGCCACTCGGTGGTAGGCAAAAGACGAATTTTCATTTTGAAATTTCGTGAATCGCCACTTACATATGGTTAACGTGACAGGAAGAGGAAAGTCTGTCATCGTTAGTCTGTGAATACAAATCTGTTTGTCAAGTTGGAGTAATACCATTGTCACCCATAAACGTTCAACCATTCCCTTCTATTTAGTTTCCAGTCAGCCAGATGCAACAGTTAAGATTTACAATTTTGTCAAATAAATGGGGGAAGATCGTAAGGCGATTGTACCTTAGTGATGTTTTTGACCTTGCACGATTTAAACTAGTTTGTGTAATTTGCTGAAATAAACATCGACATCTATCTAGTCAACTATAACTTTATTTCGTCCCTGGGACGAAATACCAGTAAGTGTTCTCCCCAGATGGTTTTACAGTACCGGGCTTGATATCCTTTAATTTTTTGCCGATATCTCATCGACCAGCCCGATAAGCTATGCGATATCTTATGTAAATGTATCTCTCTTCAACTTGAGTTTTTTACGTCGGCCATTGTTTCTTTATTCGTAAAATAAGCGTATTTTGTATTAAAGAATATAATACCTCATTGTATTGAGTATAGAGTACGCTCTTTGTTCGCACTCTCACAGCGTGTCCAGCTTGAGTAATTGGACACGACGGCAACACTATTGCCAATAGAGATGTGAATGAGATATTGACGGAAGCAAAATAGACGTTTCGCAAAGCATGGTCCCTCTTCTAGAGTGACAGTGGTACAGGCAACGCTGTCCGATGCGGCAGGCTTAATTTTAGCTGATCACCAGTAAAATTGAATGGTATGGCTACCCATTACATTTTGTCCCAGTTTGTCAGAGCTGTTTCACCTTTTATGAATTTATATATCGTCGAAATGACAATTTCTCTGGCATTAACAGATGCGTGATGAAGCGGCATCGATATCGAGACTAAGCAACCACGAGTGTTCAGGACTGCCATAGGTAACCGACAAGTTGACAATGCTGAAGATCAACCGAGTAAGATTTCCAGGCTTCGTAAAATACGGAAAAGGAAATCTGCCGCTGAAAACGTTGTTTTCGTGCAGTTTTGTCGGAGAGAAATTCACTTCAACGCGATCTTGTCGTCGCGTCGTCACTTTTGCCATGCTCTACAATGGACGTACCTGGGACGTGCGTACAAGCGAGACGCACTTTCTTTGTTGTGAGATTTTGTCAGTCGTGAATGGTCAGATAGGCGACATGAACTTTACTTGCACATAATAGGTCACATCATCAAATTATAAAGTTGAATGCACGAATTGAGGTTTTATAATAATATGTTTGGTCAGAACATGGAAGTAGCTCAGTATAGAAACCATTATTGTTTGTTGTTAGTGAAGATGGCGCGCCGACATAATTTAAACATATAGATATCTCTGATATATATGTCTGATATATTAAAGCTTCGCGCTGAAAAATATGTCTTATTATTATGAAAGTTACGTGCCTAAAGGGCACGCCATGAATGCAACTGAATAATGAAATTTATGGCTTGCACCACCGTCCCTCTCGTGCTTGCACGATGTGCCTCGGTGCTTGACGGTGCTTGCACGATGCATTTTAGGCAAGTATGAGCCGTGTCGATATTCAAAAACACTTTTACACCCCCATCGGGCATTTCAGAAACATGGTGATCCCCCTATCACCAATGTAAAAACAGGGTGACCCCCATGAATTCCCCGGGCCGAAGAAACTGATCAGTCCCTTATTATGAATATTGTATGACTTTAGCGATTATGACTTCAAAAGATTCCTAAGACAGGCACGTTTATAAAACAACTTTATATTAGCATTATTATCCATGGACGACTAGATCATGTAATCTTTCGCAAAATGCGCTTGTTCTTCAGTCTTTGTTAGAGTTAATTGTCATCGATATCGCCACAGGAGCCCGGCACAGGAGCTACACATGGGATACTTCCCCTTTCACACATCGTTCATTCAGATGACAAATGTGTGGAGTCAGTAGACTACACTCTCTTGTGAGTTCGACTTCGTGAAAAAAGATATGACTTGTGACCAAAATTGTATTTGACCCATAACAAGGATACCTTTATTACATTTGCACCGGTATGTTTTCGAATCTTGCCAATACACTCTCATTAATATTCGCCAGGGGGAATGACGAAGGGACCGTGCTTCAACCACATCAAAAATCGACTCGGAGGCGAGCCATGACTTAGGCTGTAGCGGCATTAAAGTTATTCTCAGAAACAGGACGGCAGCATTGGCCAGGGCCGGATTTCGCACAGTATCTATGAAAACCAGTGGTTATTTCTTAGAAAATATGTGATTGGACTGCGTCCTTCTCCTTTGGGCCTTGGACTTTCGCCGCCTTGCCCCCAAACGTCAATTAGCTAACAAATCACAAGATAGTTCAGTCACATGAATCTGTAAATTTTGATGCATAAATCTATCGTGATTAATCGTTATTCTCAACTACCTAACGCATATCAAACAGGGTCCCAGGCAGGTGTTTGAGGACCGTCAGAAGACACCATCGGCGAGTTTAATTTCAAAGTTAGCGGAATTTTTTTCTAGTTTCGAGAACTTATAAAATAACTGGTTTAATGATCAGTGTACCGTACGGTTGCATATCAAATAAATTTTTAGACGATAAACTTCGAAGTTTTACATTTTAACACATTTTTATTAAAAAACACTTTGCAGAAAAGCGGGTGTATGAGGAAGACATCACGACTAGGCCAACGATTACTCAAGAAAATGTCTTTTATCACTTTCTACATTTACCTCCATGCTCCATCAAATCCCACGTCAAGTCGTAGTGAACTCCGAGCTCAGTCCCCCAGACCCTGACTCGATGATTTACGATGATAGATTTTGTAAAAAGTGCTTGACTTTCGCTTTTCCCGTCAGTACAGGTGGGTAGTTATTATATCAGACTGATTTCAAAGTGTAATCAAAATTGAAATAAACAGATATGATGTCCAAAAACCGTTTTTTTATTTAATTAATTCATCAGCTTTTCACGCCCTCGCTGTGACATCCCTGCTATCATTCTGGAAAGATACCGGTACATCTCCTATATACGTAATCTTATTTATGGAGCAACCTGGTTGAGCACGTCGGCCGAACTGCAATATCTCTTCAATGTCGCAAAACATTGCACCATTTTGGTGAATAGGACACGTCCTTGTATGTTCGCCAGAAACTAATCCAACAGTTGGTTAGGATACAACATTGGTCAAATGAGGATGAAATATTGAAGATGAAAATACATTTATCGATCGACAAAAAAGAAAGAGGGAGTCAGTATGTTAAATCATAGTCAGGAGACGCGATACTTTCCACGAATTAATCAATACTGAGAAACGAACGTGAATATTTTATTAAACTTTTAATTCTTTCAGGCCTGGTAAGTGACCAGAAAGTCAGGCCTGAAAGGGTTAAAAGCAAGTTAGGCCCTATCACATACCTGGAACCCAAATTTTTTGTTTAGAAATACTCGCTAGGCCTACTATCGCACCGACTGTCTTTATTCGTACTATACGATTATTTCCCTAAGTTTGAATTGGGCCTAATAGCTGCTATTTTTACCATCCTGATAAAAGATCTCGCCAAATAACCGGCACAGTGCACTGGCTGGGCACGTCTGTGTGCGTTACCAGGAATATTCATGAAGAGCTTCAATACAAGTCGAAGTCTGTACACGCAAACGGCAGAGATGACCCTCTAACCTTGTGCTTTAATCTGGCGAAACACGATTATAGGGTTCAGTTGGCAATATTTTTGTCTAACGAGAGCAAAAAAAAGATAATTTTCTTCAAGATTGAGTAAAAATGATAGTTATCATCAAATTCTTTGCAAAAAATATGCTAGTTATCAAAAAATTTTTTGCAAAGTTCGTTTCGTTAATATTTTAGCACTTAAGGAGCCGTATAAACTCAGAAGACGCCATGTTAGCGTCGCGTCACCTACATTGCACCATCAACAATTTTTAGTTGTCCATCTTTTGGCTTCTACTGACATGTCCCGCCGGTGTTTAGGGATTGTTGCAAAAGAGTCTACCCTTGAAATGCTGGATCATCTCGACGACTATGCTGTACGTTTAAATCTAGTGCCAGTGTTGAGTCATCGATCGTTTCATGAAGTTACGTTGTCCAGTTCGACCATGGCGGCGGCGCTAAGCAAAAGCTTCATGGTACGACAAGCAGCAAGTTTTATTCTCCGTTCAACCTGGACGAAACTCGGCAACCCATTCTAGCAATTTGAATGGAAGAGAGTAACTCTTTTCCGCACCAGCGACAGGTCGGTCGACACACACTTGAAGGCCTCGATCGCAGCTGAGTCCTGCATCAGCTTGACGGCCGTCGTGTACAATATACCAGGTATGTACATATGCATAGCTTGTTCTCTCATTCTTAACCAGCCAAAGTGTCTGAGATACGTCTACTCCTTCTCGTTTAAACGTGTTCAGCAATTTCTGTATCTGGCAAAATGTCTAATGTTTGTATATTTTAAATCATCGATATTCCTATAATGAACGTCGAATTCCAAGTCGCTTTATGCTAATGTGACCTTAATGAGTGTTGATCGCTGCCAGGGACTGGACAAAAATTACGGCGGAGGATTGGCTGTTGTTTATAGCTACTATAGACTATAGTCTATAGAAGCTATTGGGATGGGTATCCGTCCGGCGTCCGTCGTCAGTCTGTATGTATGTATGTATGTATGTATGTATGTATGTATGTATGTATGTATGTATGTATGTATGTGTGTGTGTGTGTGTGTATGTGTGTGTGTGTGTGTGTGTGTGTGTATGTACGTACGTACGTACGTACGTGTGTGTGTGTATGTATGTATGTATGTATGTATGTATGTATGTATGTATGTATGTATGTATGTATGTATGTATGTATGTATGTATGTATGTCCGTTTGTGAGGCGTCCGTCCACTCAAATATCTTGAGAACCGCAGTACTTACTGATTTGATATTTGTTGTGTAGATGAAAAATATGATTTTGAGAAACTAGTTTTTTAATTTTTTGATATTGTTGAAAATAGGCAAAGTAATGCCAAAAAAATCTTCTTCTTCATAACCGCTGGTCAGACAGCTTTGTTATTTGGTAAACAGGTCCCTAGGGACAAACCCAATTTAGATTTGTTCAAATTGTGATGAAATATGCAAATCTGTATTTTTAAGGATTTTTTTGTCATTGTTAATCAAAACTTGACTTTCATTGTATGTAATTCTTGTACTGTATAAACCTTATCAATTCACTCACAAAAAAATAATTAATATGATTTTAAATAATAATTGAATTAATTAAGAAATCATCAAAGCCAAAATAATTTTAGTGTAGAATTATCAGAAAATTCAACTTTTTTGACAGTTCATAGTGAAATGCTTACCATCTTGGACGATTAAAACATGTAAAGGCAACTTTCCTGAATCCCAACTTTGACATATTCTGAACCGTCATTTATTGTGCCCTGTATTTTATCTAAAAGAAATTGCTCAAAAAAGTTTGTCATGATAGGGTGGTCAAATAAATAGAGATAGAGAAAGCTCTAATTTCCATTATGGTTGACTTGGTAAGGATAAAATAAAATCACTTTTTGAGGAAAAAAATAGAGTGGTCAATTAAAAGAGTGGTCAAAGTGATAGGGTTTGTAATGGTAAAGCTGGGCTGTAAGATTCCTCATGTGCTATTTATAGCAATTATGCAATCTGTGTAAACAGTGCAATGAAAGTGTAACATGATGCTTTTGATGACCTTGAACTTCTTAAGTTTCAAACATTTGTCTCTTCAGTGTGCTTTCACTGAGTACATACCATCTCACTTATTCATCAGAACTTACTTACAATGTTAATTTGAAAGTTAAAATGTGCTTAATTAATAGGATGAAAATACTGATAAAAAGATAACCAGCTTAAGATTCTTTATAACCTGACAGATATGCTGTTTTTTTATGATGAAAATCTTGATTTAAGCAAGTCTTGTTTACTTTAATTAGAATGTAATTAACTCTCGTTTATCAGCTACTATAGACTAATATAGTCTATATAAGCTATTGGGATGGGTATCTGTCCGGCGTGCACTGTCAGTATGTATGTATGTATGTATGTATGTCCGTTTGTGAGGCGTCCGTCCACTCAAATACGGTATCTTGAGAACTGCAGTACTTACTGATTGTTGTGTGGATAAAATATATGATTTTGAGAAAATCTTTTTATTAATTTTTGATACTGTTGAAAATATGCAAATTAGCAAAAAGGCGTTTTTGGTAAAAAATCTTCTTCATAACCACTGGTCAGACAGCTTTGTTATTTGGTATACAGGTCCCTAGGGATAACCTGACTTAGATTTGTTAAAATTGTGATGAAATATGCAAATCTGTATTTTTACGAATTTTTTTTTTCCTTTTTTGGTCAGGCCATAGACCCTCGAGAAAAACGGGACAGGCAACTGCGATAGAGAACAAAGGGTCTATGGGATTAGCAGCGTGCGATCTATCTTGGAATAATTAAGAGGTGTTAATGGGTCGGGACGAAATGAAGCTGGACCCGATCGACTGCACAACGTCCGGTTCATAGACACGTGCATGCGGGTATACGGTAATAATTTTTTTCGGATTACAAGTAATTCCGGATTACCCGCAAGTCCATTTTAGAAAGAAAAGTGTTACAACTATTTCGAGAAGAATTCGTGCAAATGGTTTTAAAGTACTTTTGACATATTGGTAGCGAGATTCGATGCAACTAGAAGTCTGCAGGGAGTTAGTATGTTGCTGTAAAGTGACAAAGGTTCGAATAGAAATCCGAAACACACACCTCTGCAGTTACAGACTTGACAGCAGTTAACATCACCGAGTTGTTAACATTCCGCAATCGTCTGTGTATCTCCGAATTTTCCCTCGTTTTTGCAGTTTTCTAACCCTCGGAATATTTCTTCGTGGCGAGGAGTGCTCCATGATTCGGTAAAGTATGTATGTTCACTACTGAAATGTTGTTGTTTGAAAACTGTGAACGGCCAAATTTACGAGGACAGCGTTCAGCTTTGTGGAAATGCATGTCTACTTTACCGCTTCTGACTCACCAACCATTGGAGAGTCCCGATTTACCGCAAAGTTTCTCCTATAAGTCAGTGTTACAAATATATTTTCTAGTACTTTGCGGATGTACACATGTGTAGCTTATCCGAACTTTGGTGTTTCTTTAGGCTAAAACAGTACCAAAATGTTAGAGGTCGTGTTTTGAGCTCCGATGGAGTAGTCATTTTTTATGTTCCCTGATTTTCGTCAAATGTTGCGTGACAGATAAAATAAAGGTCAGATTTTCGCTTTGCAGGACTGGGGAAGTGTAAAGCTGTCTAACTTGTAAATGTTTGTTGTTATCGGAGATTTTTATGGTAGGGAATGTAAACTTATATTGTCGATATCCAGCAAGAGTTTTCTGTAGCGTCTATGGCTAAATGTACACTGTTTTTTATCATCTGTTTTTTCCCGTTGGCTTCGGCTAGAATCCAAAATGTGATCTTCGTCGTTACCAGAAAATTCACTATGACTAGTATAAAAACAAACCCTCAAATTCTCCGTGCCATTACTCGGAACGTGCCATGCAAGAGCAAAGTGTACATATTCAGAACGTCAGTTTGATCGTTAATGAGATTCAGTGTTAAGTACGAAGTATTGTTGTCGGGGACCACTTGGTGAATAAACTTTAATATATTCCAAGATAGATCGCACAAAGAAACCTCAGCAGTTGCCTGTCCGTTTTTCTCGAGGGTCTATGGTCAGGCCATCCTGAAATGAGCTATCAAAGATATACACCTTTTTCATCAATACATGTGTCACAAAAGGTTATTCTCTACATAATTCAGCAGAGCTCTGTCAACTGTTGAGTCGCTTGTTTTTCGAAACCGCTGGTCAGACAGCTTTAATATTTGGTTTACAAGTCCCTAGGATGACCTTAGTGAGATAATTTCATACAGTAAGGAAATACTTAATTTTGTATCCATGTCTAAAGAAGCTTCAGGGACTTTGGCCCTATGTTTAAGGTCTGTGTTGGCACCATATTGTCTCACCAGAAAAGTTACCCACAAGATTACAATTTCAAACAAAAGTTCACACTTCCATAATCCCCTTCATACTAGAACAAAGGCAATTCCAGGGATTAGCAAAAGTGCTTTTTAAAATGGAAAAATAATGACCCTTCAAAAAGTGTTAGCAAGGAAAAGATTGTCCTTCCCAATTTTCATGTGCCCTATGAGTCACAGGTTGTATAAATGATATATTAATAATTGACATATAATTTTTCATTTGACTTTGAACTTTTAAAGAATACCTTTAACCTTTAGAAATAATCACTTGGGTGAAAGTCCAATATCATATTTGTTGTTCACATCTGCCCGTTCAACCACTATTCTCATGATGTACATTTATATCAATTGCCAAACATTTTTAAAAGCACAGATTAAACTTGTGTCGTATTTAAAATATCTATTCACAGTTTCTTCAGAGACCAGAATGTAAATGTTTAGTGAATCAACAATCCGGTAATTCCAAAAGCAGATTTCTTGCTGACATTCACTATTATTAACCAGCTCAGTCGAATCAAGTACATTCATATCAATAATTAAGCATCTATAAACACTCCGATATAGCTAGTTTTGTATTGAAAAAAAATCATGGTTTCCTCATAGACTACAATGTATAGTGAATCAACATTTTTGATGGAATCCAAAAATCAAATTTCTTGTACACAGATGTATTTTTACCTCCAAATTCAAATTACAAAAATTACATAAATTATCAAACATGGATAAATGTACATGTATAATGCATGTTGTATAGGGGAAAATTGTCAATATTTGCCTTTAGAACAGATTCCAATGTATTATGATTTGATATTTTTTGTTGAAGGACTGTACTGGCCACACCTTGTTTTCAAATAGTTGTGATAGTTGCGCAAAAATGATAACCCTGCCCCAAAGGCATGCATGACGCTTAAAAAATGTTTTTTTTTTTGTTTTTTTTTTAAATACCACCCCCCCAAAGGCCTTTCCCCCGGTGATTTTTGTTCAGTCCCCATGAAAAATAATCCTATGAACACATGATTGATACGCAGTATTATTTGTTAGCTCACATTTGCCATACATATATGGCATTTGGGAGGTTGTATGGTTGAAAAAAGTCTGTACAACTATGTGAGATGTCTCTCTCTATGTATGGATCATGTCATTTGGGGATGTCTTTCTGTCCAACGAAAAAACTCACAAACCGCTACACTTGATTTTTGGTGTATTTGATGCTAGAAGATACAGCTAGCGGGGGGCTTTAAGTTGACATAAGATTAAGTCTGATCTTACCTATAATTTAGAAAGTTACAAATGAAAAGATGCAAAATAAAATGACATACTGTATACTATTTCTGCTGAAAATGAAATGTGGTGTTATTTTCAACATGCACATTTTGGATATTTGTATGACCACGGATGGTAAAAGAGTAAATTTTTCACCCATGGTCTGACAGTCTACCTGTTCTTAGATACTTAAGCCATGCAAATGCTTGATATTGTCTGATTCAAATGTGAGTGTCAATGGACTGTCAGATTAATATGGTTATTCTGATTTCACCGTCATTATGATGATTTCTCGTCTTTGTTTGAGATAATTTGATTTTTCATGGTAGGTTTTTTAATTCTTTTATTTATATCCTTGCAAGTTGCAGGTGCCCTGGAGATACTTATTAGGCGTTGAACAAATAGGGAAAGTGTAGTGCCCAGAGGAATGACAGAGTCACACAAAAAGGCATGCCAACAACTGGGAAAAATATGAGAGGTATGTACTACAAAGTCTGCACTGATAAGTTTTTAGTCTAAAGTCGTGAACTTTGAAAGACAAGGTAACCAAAGCACCAGTGTTGGTGAATTATAGTACATCGCTAAACAGAACCATTACAACACAAGTAAGGCAATTTTACTTAGTTGGCCTTTGATGTTTGGTTGTATTTGCAGAGCACCTAACAGCTATATTTAGGGATACACTTGTCGGTTCAATGTGTAACAGTACACAGATGACCAGTTATTCTACAAGGGAGCATTCAGTTTTTACAGCCAGGGGCAAAATCCAGGAAGGGAGGTCACCTTAAATTTGAAAACTGAAGGGGGGTCACCTTAAAGTTGCAATATGGATCAAAATTGTCGAATTTTTTTCGTAAAACTAAAGCAAATAGACCATACTACATTGAAGTACTCTTCTTATCTAAGCTTCTTACCAATCCCGGAACACAAACACGTTCATTTTGATACGTTGCGGCCGCCTAGAAAAGCTGTTTTGTAAACAAACTTTCAAAACGAAAACATTGGCGTTTCTGCTGTGCACGTGACAAGTACCACCAAGAGCGATGACGTCTCAATAGAGTGCACGTTGGAGGGGCGATGTTGACACAATGACAGAACTTGACATATAATTAATAATAATGATAATTTATTGTAAATTTTGCTTTTGCCTAACTTTGATAGCATCACAATGTTTCAGAAATATAAGTACATTGATATGATAAAGTACAGCTCTACAAAAGATCATGTGATTGATTTTTCTCACCCATATACATGTATGTCAGTGCCGCGCCACGTGCACCTACTGTGTACGTTCGATCGATCGAGCGTCCAGACCACGTACACCGATCTGGTTGTGTTCACTGCGTGCCTGACAGCATTTCTGTAATTCTCCCCTCCCCCTTTGTATGTTGCTACATTATATTGCACGGTATATTTATTTGAAAACTTTGCCCACTTCAGTATCATCCACCACTGCAGAAGTGTAGCAACTGTCTTGCCCCTCAGTCTGGTCTTGCATGGCCATGGCCATGGACGCGTCATATATGAGACCATACCATTAATAAAATGCATATTTGACCTGAAGGATATAGATTATCAATGAAGACTAACAGATCTAAGTTATTTCCTTGCGGAGGGACTACGGCCCAGTTCACATTACAAATTGTTGGGTTTGCACGGTGTTGATAGGTCGGTGTCGCCTGAGGAAACATCACTGGCTAGCAAAGTTGATCATCACACAGTGGGAATGTTGCACAGTCTGCCTCCTCGACGTGGTACAGTAGTCACATGTCACCTTTTTTTTGGTTACATCTTTCGATCTAACCAAACAATGTTTATCTTGCCAATATTTTTGGCTAATTTCTTCCATTTTTACTAGGCTGAATCAGTCAGCAGAGACACAGGACACGGGCAGAGACCTGACCGCTTGCCCGTGAGAAGCCTAACTAGGCATGTTGACACGGTGTTGCAATTTCGCAAACCGTTACCATGCACCAAATACACATGCATACATATTGAAATATTACAAATGACTTTTCAAATTCTTTGCTTACTCTCGCAAATAGTACGTATCAAAACAGCAATTTATTCGGTAATTAAATCAATACACTCAAATTAGAGTCGAATCTACAAATGAAATTGTCATGGATTTTTCTATGAAGTTACATGTAAATCTTCAAAATATGAAGGTAAATTCTCATCCATATTGCAACTTTAACATTAAAAACTGCAAAGGTGGGGGAGGGGATCATGAAGTTTTTCAAACAGCATGGGGGTAGGGGGTGCACTTAACATTCATAAGTATCCGTCCTGTCAAAAAGCAATTTCAGTGTTCAAAAATATTCTTGACAGATAAAAATGATTCCCTGCATGATTTCATTCTGGAAAGTCATTTAACTATTAATATGAACAAAAAGATAATCTGTCACGTGAACATCTTACCTTGGCTCTCTGAGGCTTATTATATTGTAAATTGAGCTCACTGAGGGCAATGAACAATGCCTATTACTTACACATTAGAGATACGGCAAGTTTTGTCAGGGAAATTATTTAACAGTTACCTGTAGACCACTAGTACCATGAAAAGTGAAATGATATGTTCAGTTGAATTTCCAATATCATAATTGTTTGTCCACATTGAACCTTCAAATACCCTACATGAATCAAGTAAAGTTGTATTGATTGTCAAGAACCTCAGAAAGCACAGATTATGTTAGTTTTGATAGAAAATTATTCAGAGTTTTCTCATAGACTCCAATGTATAGTGAATCAATATTTTGGTGAAATTCAAAAATGCAATTTCTTGCATACATAAAAACTTTTAACCATCCTAGTCTAATCAAGTATTTGTAAATGAATTATCAGAAGTCTATAAATACACAGCTTTGGCTAGGTTTGTATTGGAAAACATTATTCATAGTTTCCTCAGAGATTTCCATGTACAGTGGACGAACATTTTCAGTGGAGATCCAAAATCAAGTTTCTTGTACACATTACTATAGACCTGTAACCATCATACTCTAATGAAGTCCAATTATGTTAATTATTCAACGTTTGTACCGGTATATGCAAAAGTATAGCAAGTTTTTCATCGGAAAAAAAATTACTCACAGGTTTATCATAGACTCCCATGTATAGTGCATGAAAATTTTAAGTAAAATTCCAAAATCAAATTTATTGCAGTTATGAACAGCTCTATTTTCCATACCATCATAGTCCATACCATCATTCAATTTTAAACAATAACAATGCAGTTAACATATGTACAGACCAAGTTGACAAGCTAGAAACTGTATATATATTAACATGCACTAGGGAGTAGAACAAGGGATTATAGTTGATATAGTTTATTTCAAAAGTTAACATTAATGGCCCTTTAAAAGTGATTGTCCGTCATACAGATTCTAATTAATAAGCCTTGCCATTTGTTGTTTTATGATATGCATACTCCTGCCAGCATCAATATAGCAAGGATATTGTTGTGATAAGTTTGAACAAGCAATTACTTCTGTATTTCAGAAATTCTAACAGTTCACCATGATTAATGTAGAAAAAATATTAGCTGAAAAACAATTTAGAACTTCAGTTTAATTTGTTAGAAAATATTTTTTGTCTATAACTGGTGAATCCAACTGAAAACACGTGACGTGCCTAACATGGAGCTTATGATAAAGCAAGGATTGATAATTTTAAACAATTTTTTTTTGTAATAGATTTTAGATTTTTTTGTGCTCACATAATGACAATTACTATGTTATTATCTTTCAGAAACTCAAGCTTCTGCAGAGCGCTTTGAAGGCAGCAGATTGGCCTGAAGATGATATGGTGAAGATTGAATGTTTTTTAAAACCTGGCGACATCTCTTCTGAACATAGTGACATTGATGCGGATTGGAAAGTTGTGGGGTATTTAAGAAAGCCACTGTCATGGGAGTGAAAAAAATTGAGAAAAACGAAAATACAACTCATGGATATTTACCTTAGATCATTGTCAGTTAAACAAAAGCAAATGCGTTTGCAACGCACAGAGGAATCTCCCTCATCCAGAGACAGGCCGAATGAAAGTGAGTCGTGGGCAATGAGGGGGGTCGATGGAAATCAAGAAGATTCAAATTCTGGTGATGAAAGAATGTGAAAATCTTGTTTGATTTGTTAGTTTATTTATTTATTTTATTTATTAAAGGGAATTTCCGGTGCATTTTCCCTCAGTTTTAAATTTCATTTAACGGAATTTTTTCTTTATTAATGTGAATCTTACAGCAAATTTGTGATTTACTTTTGTGTTTTGCAAAATATTGTATAATTTGATCTGTTACAGGAAATTTCAATGGCTTTATTCTGTTTTAAATTGAATTTTAACATAAATATTTTAGCTCATATTTGGTTTCATATATAAATACCAAAAAGAGCTTATATGATGTGTCTAAGTGGCGTCTATGTCTGTATATTTGAGGGGTGTGCGGATGTATGTCTGTCACACACAAAGGCTCCCATACCGCCAAAGCTACCGTCTCAGTATTTGGTGTACAGGTAGATGTAGGGGTTGAAATGTGAATTTGTTCAAATGAACACATCAGTGTCAAAAATGTGCAAATGAGGTAAGAAAAAGCGAATTCTGAAACAGGCTTGAAACAGGCTTACTCCACTGACTTGAGTCATTTCCTGTCATTGTTTATGAACTGTTACATATTAACAGACCTGCTCAAACCATAGACAGTAGAGGGGAGGAAGACCGTCTATGGTCAAACTAAGGCGGCTGGCTGCCTTTCTGCTATGCATGTTGCTAAAGTTGACCTCCAGTACCTAAAGTTTCAGACCTTAATTACTTTTGTCATTCTTGTTTTTCTGGTTTAAATATTTCTTGTTTTTCTGGTTGTACTGTGCAGAAATCATTGTCATAACATCAACGTAGAATTTTCCTGCACTGAACAGATAGAAACAACATTTATTGTTGATCTTTGGTACCCATACTGGTATGTACCAATTCTGATCAAATTTGAGCGACACCGTATAATTGCGGTATTTTCTTTATTTTGTTATTGACAATCAATTTCAGCTCAGATTTTCATCTGAATTCCAATAAAATTAATCAGATTATATAAGATTGATTCATTTGCTTGTATGTGACGTGTGTGTGAAATATATGTAAGTGTTATATAAATGATCGCCATGAAGAACGGAAATCCAGGATGGCTCATTTCATTCTTTGGAAATTTGTGGAACTTTGATAGCATTAAAAAATAACATTAAAGGGGCAATTTTCAATCCCTGGTTCTCGCATTACCGTAGTGGATGTCCATATTAACTGTTATGTGATTTAAGTCCTCTGTTCTTTGAAATTTGTGCAGTCAGTCAGTTTGCTAAAAAAAGATAAAGCTGATATGAACCTGCCTCTTTTAACTAGCCACATCTGTATGTCATCTATATTCAAACTTAAACTCAAACTTAATTCTGTAGTCTCCCTTCATCATTAGCATGGTATTGTAGGATGCAAATAGTACACAGTAAATGCACATTGTAAAACGACCGGATTTCCTTAGTGGATATGGAGGAAAGATCCACAACACAGGATATTTCTGACCTGCCTGCGCAATTTAATGAAATGATATTAGTGTTTTTCAAGAATTCACTCCTGCCTGAGAAAAATTCAATTGATTCTATATTGTTGAATTGCTTTTATGATAATTCATATAGCACATTGAAAGTCTTCAACAAAGAATCAATGGCATTCAAGGAAAAAAGGAAAGCTATAGCAAAATTCTGGTCGTTTTGAAAAGTGCATAAATATGCATAAAGGTGATATAAGATGTACATAAAGCAGTAAATTTATGCAACTTTAATAGGGTGCATAAAGATGATTAATTGTGGTGAGCCATTATACCTATTTAAGGGCTTGCATAAAGGTGTTTACAGGTGTAGCTTTATGCTGCATAAAGGTGATTAATGAAGAACTTTAATCACCTTTATGTCACCTTTATGCAATGCATAAATCTGGATTTTCATCTTTGATTTTGGCTGCGGAAGGGGTGGATCTATTTTCTGGGCAGCGTCCCTGAGTGGATTCTCCATGCCTTGGATCTTGCTGCAACTCAACTACAGCTTTTCTTTTTATCTCATTACCAGTAGTCGTGCACATGTCCAATTTAGGGAGCGGTGCAATTTCAGTTTTCTGTCTTAGATTTGCAATAGTTTAGCATGTGACCAGCTGTCGTAAGTTTGGAACTGTTTTGTTTATTGTAAACCCTTCTGTGGAAATCAGGTAATTTCCTTTGCTGCCTAGTTTTCCTTTTCTTAGCTCATAGGCATGGCTCGAAGCAAAAAGGTAGCACAGAAGAAGGCAGCTAGCTCCTGTGCCACAAGTAAAAGAGCAGTTACAGGTATGGTTCCTGCCAATGGTAGTTGTCTTCAGCAGCAGACAGTTAACAGCATCATTGTCATCAGCTTCTACAACAGTGGCAAGGGCTTCAACCTACTTCTTCACAGTCAAAACAGCCTACTTGAGACATCACAGCATCAACAACAGGCACATCTGCAGAACACTATCCATAACACGGTCCTTTTAATCAAAAGGCAGATGTAGAGTCACGCCGACATCACTCTATGTAGGTAACAATTACCTTATCCACAAATAGGGTTAAAGTAGTATATGATATTTGTTTTCACCTACAGGTAAAACCAGTTTGTTAAGGCAAATGACGTATGCACTACTTTTGGAGCATTCATATGCTGTCAGTCTGAGGGATTATACGCGTAGTAATTTCTGTCAGTTCAAGTTTATGAGAGCAGTAATAGTAGAGATACTATAAATTCGCGGTGGACTTCATGTTCGCGAGAGACTTGTCACCCAACATTGGGTTACAACTAGTGAGCTTTTTAATTACCATTACTAGTTTTGTGTTAAAGTTTAGCCAGTTCACATTTGTCAAGATTGTACTTCATTAAGTTTGCCTGCTGTACAGTACATCGCTGTTGTTGAACTTTTCCCTTTGTGGAATTTAGTGTTTTTCAGATGGGTTTTCCGCTCATGGTTGGATTCGGCTGTGCTGGTCCACCATGTAGGGTGTTGCTGTACGTAAAGCGTCTTCCCTTTGTGGAATTTGTTTTCCAGCTGTTTTTTCACCCCATTGTTACAACGGATGGGTCAGCAGCAGTGTCATTGTTTATCGGCGTGTCATATGTGGGAGGCTGTGTCAGCAAGGTACTGCCCAGGCTCCTTAAATAAATTTCCCATGTTTGGTTCTGTCTACCACTCAACCTATTAGCTATGTAATAGGTATAATGTAACCACTTTATTGAGACCTTGTCGAATTCTTTTTTTGCCTAGTTTTCCCTTTGTTTCACCAACAGGTAGGGCTCAATGAACAAACTGTACAAAAAGAAGAATGCAGCCATCTGCATTGCCACTTGACACCCAGCATATTCAAATGCTGCACCAGACACTTGGGCTACAAGGCAACAATCAACAACATCAACTTTATAAAGTGTACGTATGTTTTTTGGTTTTGGTCATTCTTTAGGATATATAAGTTTGTCCTCTTTAGATCAATATGAAGCTGTATTCTTGTCCATAAGACTTCCAAGTCATATTAATTGCTCATCTATCCTGCTATGTCTTGCACATATATTTACAAAGGCAGGCCTTCCAATAACCAATCAGAGGTTTCAGATGTTGGAAATCTACTTGCCAGTTGAAGACCCATATAGTACAGCAACTGTGCAACGTGCATGGTACAGAGTCAAATGTTTTAAGTTAGTTTTCCCTTTCAAGTAGAGTCAATTTATCAGGAAATCAGTTTGGCAGTGTTGCAATTTTTTTAACCTTCCTTTTCAACCTCAGTGCATTACTGCTACTTGAAAAACAGGCTCTCCAGTAATCATCTAGAGGTTTGGACGTATGAAGTCTATTCGCCTAAATGGCCTTACAATCAGTTAGGTTGTAAAGAAAGAATACATATAGGTCATCAGTTTAAGGCCATGTTTCACATAGTTACTGTTCGCAAGGCTGCAGTAAGTTGTGCCGTTCTAGCTTATTATCTGATGTCCCTAAAATGTTCCTCAAGTGACAACATATAAGGAGAAAATGTTTGGTTTGGCTGACGCTGTTCAGAAATATGTTTATGAAGTACAGGAAGTTCTTAGGGTCAAACTATGCGCTTCCTCCAGACTAGCAGATTCCATTTCACATTGCTAACAATTTTTCGCTATCTTTGCATTCCACACATTGTGATTCCATATGATTGACTATACGGCTAGTTTTCAATCGGATTCGAACCCACAACATACGGCATCAGTCGCCTAGCTGAGAGGCCATAGACAGAACCACTCGGCTAAATCTCCACTCCCAAAAAAGAGTGGTTCAATAGCCGGCTAAGTTGTTACATTTTTCTGACTGAGACCGCTCAACACGTTGTAGAGTTCGTGAAGCACTCACGCACGCATGCTCACTATCATACATCGCACATACACACTTTATCGAAGCGAAGAAACGAATTTCATCGCTTTAACTGGGCGAACGATAACCTCGGGGACAACTCTGTCCACCAGCAGTGTTACCAACCCAGGGTAGAAAATACGGCTAGTTTTCAATCGGATTCGAACCCACAACATACGGCATCAGTCGCCTAGCTGAGAGGCCATAGACAGAACCACTCGGCTAAATCTCCACTCCCAAAAAAGAGTGGTTCAATAGCCGGCTAAGTTGTTACATTTTTCTGACTGAGACCGCTCAACACGTTGTAGAGTTCGTGAAGCACTCACGCACGCATGCTCACTATCATACATCGCACATACACACTTTATCGAAGCGAAGAAACGAATTTCATCGCTTTAACTGGGCGAACGATAACCTCGGGGACAATTCTGTCCACCAGCAGTGTTACCAACCCAGGGTAGAAAATACGGCTAGTTTTCAATCGGATTCGAACCCACAACATACGGCATCAGTCGCCTAGCTGAGAGGCCATAGACAGAACCACTCGGCTAAATCTCCACTCCCAAAAAAGAGTGGTTCAATAGCCGGCTAAGTTGTTACATTTTTCTGACTGAGACCGCTCAACACGTTGTAGAGTTCGTGAAGCACTCACGCACGCATGCTCACTATCATACATCGCACATACACACTTTATCGAAGCGAAGAAACGAATTCATCGCTTTAACTGGGCGAACGATAACCTCGGGGACAATTCTGTCCACCAGCAGTGTTACCAACCCAGGGTAGAAAATATGGCTAGTTTTCAATCGGATTCGAACCCACAACATACGGCATCAGTCGCCTAGCTGAGAGGCCATAGACAGAACCACTCGGCTAAATCTCCACTCCCAAAAAGAGTGGTTCAATAGCCGGCTAAGTTGTTACATTTTTCTGACTGAGACCGCTCAACACGTTGTAGAGTTCGTGAAGCACTCATGCGCTTCCTCCAGACTAGCAGATTCCATTTCACATTGCTAACAATTTTTCGCTATCTTTGCATTGCACGCATTGTGATTCCATATGATTGACTATACGGCTAGTTTTCAATCGGATTCGAACCCACAACATACGGCATCAGTCGCCTAGCTGAGAGGCCATAGACAGAACCACTCGGCTAAATCTCCACTCCCAGCTGTACTGTATGGTCTTCAACTTTTTCAGAGAGAATTTTTCCCTCCGATAGGGTTTTTTAATCTCTGTTTTTTTAGAGTAAGTCTCTCTTTGGTTTGTGTTCAGCCACAGCAGAAAATACAGGTTCTCAATTCGAGTTTTGTTCCTTGTTTCCCAAGGTAGTAATAAGAAGAGGAAGGTCAACAAGTCTTGTTTGTAGATATAGTACAAAACGTAAACATTACAGTAGTTTCGGCTTTACTCTATTCCTGCAATAAAACAGAAGGGGTAGCATAGCCAAGCACAGTATATAAGTAGAGTGGCTAAGTTATTGCTAGATAGACACTGGTACTGTGCTGTGGTACTGGGGATAAATATATATTTGTATTCAAATAAAACTGTCTGGATTAGGAATTCCTGCAAAGTGGGTTCTTATCTGGGCTGATAATGGCTGCAACACGATGTCAACATTGATTTGCATTCATCATTCATTGTCACTCCCGGACCCTGGGATCGCGAGCGATGGCTTTAAGTCTTTGGAAACTCCAGCAGTATTAATTTCAAGACTTTTCAAGACCTCACTGCCACGCTGGATTTATACTGTGGACATTGTGCCACTTCAATCCTGCAAGCCAAAGGACTGTTCATTCATTCGACTTACTGATACAACTCTGAGACTGGAGCTTTGCCGTCCCAGCTGAGATAAGTAACCTGTACACTTTACAGTTTACTATTCTATCCCTTAAATTAGCGATTGGTGTTATTTTTGGTAATAAATTTCGTTTTATACAGAAACTGCTGAGTTCAACTTTTTTCATTTTCTTTCACGTAACAATGTAAATTTGTGATAAGCTGAAGTGAAAATACTTAATGACTTTCAATATTGTTTCAACCTAGTATTATCAATCTGCGTACCATGTTTCACCAATTTAGATCAAACTAATCTAGGTATATATAAATCTTATAATTAGGAAAGTTAATTGAATATGGAAAATTGGAATTTGCTTCAGTAAAAGGCTTAATGACTTTCAATATTATTGTATCATTGTATACTTTCGTCAACTTTGGCCAAGTCAATCACAATATATAAACCTAAGTAGTAAGGTCTATTAGATATGAAAATGAGGCATTGGCAGAAGAAAAAATGCTTAATGATTCTAGTAATGTTAAATCATAGTTATTATCTTCATAGTATTTTGATACAGTCAATTCAGACATATATCTCTAATCAGGAAAGTTCATGAAATGTGCAAAATAGTCATAGACAAAGAAAAAATGCTTAATGACTAGCAATAAAGTTCTATAACAGTATATTCAATGTACATAGCAAGTTTCGTCAAGTTTGGTCAAGGCAATCAAGAATATAAATCCCTAGCTAGAAAACTTTATAAAATATGCAAATTAAGAATAGTCTGAAGTAAAAATGCTAAGTGATTTTCAGTAATATTTAATCATAGTATATTCAATTTACATACAAAATTTCGTCAATTTTTATCAAGTCAATCAAGATATATATCCAAAATTAGGAAAGTTCATCAAATATTCAATGAGCAATTAACTTTCATGTCACACCGTTATGTCTTTTATGGCGAATAATTCCTTGTTTGATCAACATTTGTTGCAAATCTCGTACAATTCTGTGCAGCTGTTTTATTTGCATGTTTTTTTCTTCTAAAATCATTAGTTATGCAAATGGTATGAAATATGCTAGCCAAATCCACCAAAAACCTACCAAAGCTTGCGATTCTCAAACAGAATCTACGTACCAGATTTGATTTTGATCCAATAAGCCGTTCTTGGGATATCGTGCCCCAGACCGATAGACAGACACACAGACAGACATAAAACGCCGCGACATAAAATCACGTAATATAAGCTAAAAATGTTGTAGAAAGAGCAATGCCGTAGCAGAAACAGGGCAGGTCAAAGGGCAGGCCCTTAATTCGAACTCGACATGCACTATTAAGATTTCAAGCTATGTTGTCTTGAACTCTTACATATTGTGATCTATTGTAAAGATGATATTTAAATTGTAGAGAAAGTCCTCGTATCATATAGTGAGATAACTTGAAAAGGAGAATATCATGATCAATGGTGTCAAATGCTCTGGAAGTTGACGAAAATACTAAGTGTGATTTTTAAAAATCGGAATCAATCTTGTTGCTCAACTTTGACCAATATCAAACGAAAGAGATTCGACAAACATCATGAGACTAGGTGGTATGATTCAAATGGCAACAACAAATTAATGAAATATCGTATTATTTAATTGATGCAATATTCAGTTTTTATTTTGTTGAAAACCAAAATTTGTGGATGGTGACCTATTTTTGAGTTGAATGTCCTTTCCGTTTGAAAGTGTATAGCCGATATGTGCTGAACGACGAATGCAATATTGCTGAAAACGGACGGTGTATGGATTACACAATCGCAAGTTAACGACGTTATCGACAACTTTTGAATGAAATGGGGAAGTTCATAAACAGGTGACTAAATGACTCGCGGATTACGTCAATATGACCACTGCATTACCTTTCGTTTTCGTCGTTTATAGGGAAGCTCACAAAGGGAAGCGATATTAAAGACGATAAATGACATGTGGATAAGATAAACAAATAGCAACATTTCCGGGTTATGTAAAATATTCTTTTCTGTTAAATATTCGCAGGTATATTTCATTTTAACTCAACAACATAAGTATGGATAGGTGACTTTGTCTTTGTGACAAAATAAGAAATAAAACAAGCGAGTCTTCACGGGCTGATAGCCTTTTTTAGGCATGTCAACTTCCCCATCGCACACAAACTCGAAGCGTTGGACAGGACACACTTTACAATGCGTACAACTTAGCTCGCTGAGGAACACCTTTTTGTCTTGGTAAGTTATTCTACTTTGTCTCATCTAAACATTTTAAGAATTATCGATTAGATATATATCTGACATGAGTAACTTGAAGGTACACTGTCAAATGCATTACAATGTTTCATGTCGTATTCCGTTTGCCGTTTTATACATTTAAGGGGACGTTACCTCTTGCTCGTTAAACATAGAGGTATCGTACTGCAAATGTTCGTCAAAATGTTGACCTGAGGTTTTTGCAGACATCGATAAAACATCTAGGTTTGTTGTATAGCCTTACAAAGAAGACACCTATGAACTTTAAAAAATGATGACAGCTTAAATCCTTGCAAAAATAATCAAAGGCTTCACATGTTCAAAAGGTCGGCCTATTTTGAACGCAGGAATTTACTGCCTTTTTGTAATCGCAGCTACAGAGAAATACATTTCTTGATCAATACATTGAAAGTATTTACATACTTGATGCTACTTTCCTGATACAACATTTTATTGGCTTTATTGAATCCATGTTGAAAATAATAATTAACTGAGGAAAAGACGATTAGAACTAATTGGGATAATTGGATCGTCATATTTTTCAAATTTGTCAAAAATGCTAGGAGCCATATAGCTGAATGATGCAATATTACAAATTACCCATAAAACAAATGTATAACCTGAAAAGAAAAACAGATAAGGTTACATTTGTAGATTAAACAGACATTTGGTGCGCTCCAGATAGCATCTGGTGCGAACCAGATAGTATCTAGTGCGCACCAGATAGTATCAGCTACGAACCAGACAGTATCATGTGCGCACTGGATACCATTTCGTGCGCACCAGATAGTATCGGTGCGCACGAGATAGTTTATCGTGCGCACCAGATAGTATCTCATGCGCACGTGATAGTATCTCGTGCGCACGAGATAGTATCTTGTACGCACATAATAGTATCTGGTGCGCACCGATACTATCACATGCGCACGTGCGCACGTGATTATTTATATGGTGCGCACTAGATAGTATCTGGTGCGCATGAGAAACTATCTGGTGCGCACATGACATTATCTGGTGAGCACCAGATAGTATCTCTTGCGCACGTTATACTTTGGTTGGTTACACTAATGTGGTTACTTTGGTTGTGTACATAAATACTTGTTACTTGTTCACTTATAAATATGTTACTCTGCACTCTGCCATCCTTTGAAGAAAGAAAAAGAGAATTAATTCTTTGAGAAAAAAAGTATCTTTCTGTTCTGTAGGTTATAACAGCTTCAATTTGGTGCGAGATTATTTTTGTCCACACCAAGTGATGAATCTAAACAGTGTAATGGCCACAATTCTATCTTTCATACCCCTGATGGTGTCAATCTTTCCATATCGTTTAAGGATGTCATAATTCAGTCAGACACAACATAATTGTTACATTTCTGTCCTTTGAGATTGAAATCATTGCTCTGAGTTTCTCTTTGACTTAACAAATGTTTGTATTGGCTCACCTGTTTTTGGCAAGTGCCTTCCTCCAATACTTCGTTCTTCCCATGTTGTAAATACTATAACAGAACAAATAACAAGCTTTTATATTAATGACACGAAAAATCTCATGAATAAAGTACAAGTACCTTATAATTACACTCTACAAATAATGCTAACAACTCAGCCACAATTCATAACTGATGAATGTCTAACCTGAAAACCAAACAGTTAATTGCTGTGTTCACTCTAAACTACATTGCCTTGTTAATCGTGCTGGATCACAGCTGAAACAAGCCTTCTCATGTAAGAATTGCGAAGGCATGTTTACAGTTAAAAGTTATTTTTCAGCATCCTTTTCCTCAATATGCATTAACAGCTGATCAGTCCAAGAATGCTGACCTCAAAATACCCTGAGAAAGTGATGACATTCCTATACAATTTAGAGTCGCAAGAAGAAAAATCAAGAAATAAATCCATTCAATTTGAATCTTATTGATCTTAGCATGCAGTCTACCGGCAATATGTACTCAATATTTTCCTCCCATTGGTATCATTGATACTACCATTGTTTCATTTAAGAGACAGATGTTCACAGTACAACAATGTTTTGATCAAGCGAGGCATACACATGACCCTTACTTATTTATATCAGAAAGTCGCCGTTAGGTAGTTTGAGGTAGTCGTTTCAGCCCCTCCCAAGTGAAAATTCGAGAGAACTTTTTCAGAGCTTCAACTTATTATAATATTGAGAAAATGAGAGGGCTGTCTTTACCCCTATCCGCTAACGCTTGCGAAATATATCATTGTTAAACGGTGACAATTTAACCACTTCAAAACACTAAAAGCTGTCGAACAAAAGTTCCAGCAGAACCTTTGACAAGAACTTTTTCTGTCCCCCTGATTTCTCATGCATGCTGTTTTCACTCACAGGCGTTATGTGAATTTGGTCGTTTTAAGAGTGTAGTTTATGCTGTGAGTAATGCTACATTCCAACGATCTATAGTCTACGTATCAGAACGTCGGAACGTAGCATAAACTCACAGCATAAAATCTAGTCTCTTTCCAGTTCACATTAGGCCTGTGTTTTCGCTGGAGTAAACAACATCCAAGATGGCGTCCAAGACGTTAGGGGTTAAGAGAATCGTCCCTTAAAATCACTATTTTCTTTGCGTCTGCACCTTAAACAGACAAGGCACAGCAAAACTAAACTTTAGACTAATTTCTACAGGTACAACTTTAGTTAAACCGAATGTTTGCCTTTGATTCAGCAGCGACATTTCTTTTGGCTGATCCCGAACAATAAAGACTCGGGGTCCGTTCTTAATCCATTGTCCCTTCAGAGGGCTATACATAGACCTTCAAACTGTCGCATTACATGCTACCTTTCAGAAAGGGGCTGCTATGCATAGTCTGGCGCAACCCGGAAACAAAAGGCTGAACAACGGAATTTTAGCTACTGTAATGGAATAGCAGATTTACTCTACTAATATTCAATCTTGCTGTAATTCATTTTTACTTACGTGTATTTATGTGGTCAACTCCAGCTGAGTTCACAGGATTTGAGCTGACATTGACCCTCCAGTGGACTTCTCACTGTTAACCAGTTTGTTTACTTTTTGGCCTTTTGAAAACGCTGTGTTGTCAATCGGGCTGGAACTCACAACATACGGTATCCAGTCACCTAGCGGAGGAGCAACAGACGGAACTCTCAAAGTGCTGTACTTTGTCCAAATTTCCAATATGTAATCAGGGGTTTCATTAAGTTTTTAAGTAGGGGGTCAGAATGAAAAAGTAGGCGGCTTGCAGCTGCCATGACCACAAAGCGGTCGTCGTGGGGGAGGGTCCGGGAGGGGGTGTGAAAAATGAGTTAACATTCACTTTTTACAGCTCACAGTCACATGAATTTCTAGTATTTTCAGGAGAAATGTCAGCAGTGTTCCAGGGCAATTTGTGTTCATATCATAAAAGCCATTTACCTGGGAGATTAGGCTTAAATGTGATAATTCATAATTACAAATAATAAAATGTGGTAATGTTGATGATATTTTCTAACAAAGAAAACTGAAGTCTTAGAACCTAAGAACCTCTATGCTTTTGGCAGGTAAAGTATAATAATTCACTATTATTAATGATACAAATTTGATATTGTAGACGATATTATAAGTGTTGCATCTGGACAGGGGGTTAGGGGATTGCCCCTCTGTTTGAAATGTTGGCACCCAATTAATTTGTCAAGGCGGGCCACTCCCCCAATGAAATGTAGAGGTACAAGTTGAACACAAAAACTTGTGAAATCCCCGCGAAATTTCCTATTAAAGGGAAAATGCCCCTTGTTGATGCCATTCTGGATGAAACACTTATATTTTAAGCACAGTAAATGAGAGAATTTGCATTAATGTATAATGTTATGCTTTAAAAATTAATGTAAGAACCCTAATGTTCAATATGGCAATCTGTAGTTGAAGAACTTTCATACCACTGTGAGGTAAAAAGGAAAATTTAAAATTAATTAATAACCAAATAGTGAGATAACTTGAAAAGGAGAATATCACGATCAATGGTGTCAAATGCTCGTGAAGTTGAGGAAAATACCAAGAGTGATTTTTAAAAATCGGAATCAATCTTGTTGCTCAACTTTGACCAATATTCAAAACGAAAGAGATTCGACAAACATCATGAGACTAGGTGGTATGATTCAAATGGCACAACAAATTAATGAAATATCGTATTATTTAGTTGATGCAATATTCAGTTTTTATTTTGTTGAAAAACCAAAATTTGTGGATGGTGACCTATTTTTGAGTTGAATGTCCTTTCCGTTTGAAAGTGTATAGCCGATATGTGCTGAACGACGAATGCAATATTGCTGAAAACGGACGGTGTATGGATTACACAATCGCAAGTTAACGACGTTATCGACAACTGTTGAATGAAATGGGGAAGTTCATAAACAGGTGACTAAATAAATCGCGGATTACGTCAATATGACCACTGCATTACCTTTCGGTTTTCGTCTTTTATAGGGAAGCTCACACAGGGAAGCGATATTAAAGACGATAAATGACATGTGGATAAGATAAACAAATAGCAACATTTCCCTTTGAAATGCAGCAATCGATGCAGTAACTTGATGGGTAAAATTTGCCGTGTTATTCGCATAATAAATTACTTGACTACAATATATAACGCATTTACTTGTTATACAAACTGACTAAGGTTATGAACATTTCAACTCCAGCACGTGATTGTCACTCATCGGTGATCATGGGAAGCTTTGATCTGAGGTCAGTTTGGCCTTTTTTCAGTTCCTTCCTAACCTGACATCTTATCTTAGAACGGCCTGCCTGTAATCACAACTTAAAGGGACGCTTTTTCTTTACCTTTTGTTATATGTTGACTTTGTTCCTTTGTATTTTACATATTGTACGCTTTTGGCTTTCTCGGTAATGTATTCCATTTTAACTCAACAACGGTTAGTATGGATAGGTGACTTTATCTTTGTGACAAAATAAGAATGAAACAAAGCGAGTCTTCACAGGGTGATAGCTTTTTTGGGGCATGTCAGCTTCCCATCGCACACAAACTCGAAGCGTTGGACAGGACACACTTTACATGTGTGGAACACCTTTTTTGTCTTGTAAGTTATTCTACTTTGTCTCATCTAAACATTTTAAGAATTATCGATTAGATATATATCTGTGATGAGTAACTTGAAGGTACACTGTCAAATGCATTACAATGTTTCATGCCGTATTCCATTTGCCGTTTTATACATTTTAGGGGACGTTACCTGTTGCTCGTTAAACATAGAGGTATCGTACTGCAAATGTTCGTCAAAATGTGACCTGAGGTTTTGCAGACATCGATAAAACATCTAGGTCTGTTGTATATGCCTTACAAAGAAGACCCTTATGAACTTTAAAAAATGATGACAGCTTAAATCCTTGCAAAAATAATCAAAGGCTTCACATGTTCAAAAGGTCGGGCCTATTTTGTACGCAGGAATTTACTGCCTTTTTGTAATCGCAGCTACAGAGAAATACATTTCTTGATCAAATACATTGAAAGTATTTACATACTTGATGCTACTTCCTGATACAACATTTATTGGCTTTATTGAATCCATGTTGAGAATAATAATTAACTGAGGAAAAGACGATTAGAACTAATTTGGGAAAATTGGATCGTCATATTTTTCAAATTTTTGTCAAAAATGCTAGGTGCCATATAGTTGAATGTTGCAATATTACAAATTACTCATAAAACAAAGTTATAACTTGAAAAGAAAAGCAGATAAGGTTACATTTGTAGATTAAACAGACATTACTTCACCATCCAATTATCCCAAATTAGTTCCAATCGTGTTAGGGGCCTTCGCAATGTATTGAACAACAAGCGACTGAGATATGATTGGTTGAATGCAGGATGGCAATGTAACCACAGGTAATTCGAACCATACGGGCCGCATAGAGGAGTTGCTATCACTGACGGTGACACTGATTGTGACTTCCCTTTGTCAACTTTGATGGTGATAAATAAACATGAAAGTTTCATAATTAAAGTGACCACCATGTGCACAGTTTACGCTGCATTCACAAACACCGCTGGAGGGTGAGTGTCCAAAAAAGGTCTTAGTTTTTTAAGTACCAGCATGCCAAACTCGCAGTGCTTTCAATCTTCTATCGACTTTCTATAATTTTGAAACCCCCAAACAAGCTAAAAGGGATGGAAGAAAATTACAGATTGGTCGTAATTTTTTTGCTCGAGCATTTTTGAAGGGTCATGAAATTTCACGCATGCCTTATGAAAGGATCACCATTTTTGAGAAATTATTAGAAGGCAAAATGTGAAAGATATAGTGCTGCTTCCAAATATATCAAATCATAATACACAGGAGTCTGTTGGGCAAACTATTAATATTTTCCCCATAAAAACAAGCTCTATCTGTACATTTATGTATGTTTGGAAAAACAAGTAAACGCACCTTGCTTGAATTTGAAGGTAAAAGTGCATGTGTGTACAAAAAAAATGAGTTTTGGATTTCATCGATAATGTTAATTCTCTAAACATGAGAGTCTATGACAAAACTGTGGATGTTTTTCCAATACGAAATTAGCAATATCTGTGCATTTATAGATACTGCGCATGTGAAAGGAAGTTTCTCGTGCGCATGTGGAAGTATCTGGTGGGCACGTTATAGTTCTTGAACCTTCTAAATCCTAGCTAAGGTGTCCGAATTTCTGATTGGTCATTCGTTGGCCATATTGCTTTTCTTCTATGTTTCTTAAGCATTGACAGCAAATTTTGAAGCTAATATTTAACTTGTTCTACCTCTTGTGTACCATCTGACTGAGGCGCTTTAGTTTTATTTTTGCCAGAACAAATCGCATGTTGGTAATTGTATATCATCAAGCTTGCATCTCATTGACAGTTCAATTTATTGCGTCTGGTCACATCTTGCCGATTTGAAGATTAAAACCTATTTCATGTTCTCCTTTTGCATTTTGTTCAATGAGTATCAGTCCACCCTTAGAGCTCAAGAATGATTGTACTGAAGGAATGTCATCTCCTGAATCATTTTTAAAGAAAATGTGGTTTTAAACTCTTTTTTATCCATGTATTTAATTCAAAACAAAGCTATTCAATTTACGTCTGGTTTCTGAAATATTTATCGATGTGATGCATGTTTTATTTCATGTTGAAACTATGCTTTCTGACTCAGTTGATATTGTATGAGCATCCCATTATCGACATATTCTGATTTTTAAATGAAAGTATACTTCCGTCCCTTATGGCAATATGTGTTATTAATTTGAATGTTTGACACTGAGAGAAATCACCGATGTCACATTTATCCCGAAAAACGTACCTCTTGACCAATATTTTACCGTAGGAAAATAAGTGTTTTATGAGCTTTCGAATCTGTTGATAAGAAAATGTCAGTCTGAGGAATCATCAGCAGACTTGACTACCTCAAAAGGGATAGTATTCAAGCTCTAATCATTTAATTTGTTCTCCCTGGTTTCATCAAAATTGCCCATCAACATGATCTCAAAGTTCACCAGGCAAATTTTGAGGATTAGTTTGAAAGCATGTCTGTCAATCAAATTCAGATAGTACATGGAAAGGAGAGAGTTGCGAGAGCTACTGTGACAGTTTCTATACAGATTTAGGAAGCACAACGGTGGCCGATACCGACTGACACATATGACATACTGTTCGGTGCGAACCAGATAGTATCTGGTGCGGACCAGATAGTATCTAGTGCGCGCCAGATACTATCAGCTGTGAACAGACAGTATCACGTGTGCACTGGATACCATTTCGTGCGCACCAGATAGTATCTTGTGCGCACCAGATAGTTTTTGGTGCGCACCAGGTACTATCTTGTGCGCACGAGATAGTTTATCGTGCGCACATAATGGTATCTCATGCGCACGTGATAGTATCTCGTGCGCACGAGATAGTATCTTGTACGCACATAATAGTATCTGGTGCGCACCGATGGTATCACATACGCACGTGCGCACGCTCGTGCGCACGTGATATTATATGGTGGCGCACTAAATAGTTACTCGTGCGCACCAGATACTATCTGGTGCGCACGTGATATTATCTGGTACGCACCAGATACTATCTCGTGCGCACGTTATACATTGGTTGGTTACACTAATGTGGTTACTTTGGTTGTGTACATAATTACTTGTTACTTGTTCACTTATGACTTTGTTACTCTGCACTCTGCCACCTGTGAAGAAAGAAAAAGAGAATTAATTACTACTATATAGTAAAAAGAATTCAGGTTGACTTATTTACGCCCGGATATTTTTTTCACCCCATTCTCCAAGCACAGATCGTAAAGAGAACCTGTATTGTGGCCACGCGTTCTCTTCTCATTCAGGAACACGGTGGTACAGAAATATGTTGATAAAAATTCATTATTTTGATAAAAAATGCGATTTTCAAAATCTCTCGCAAAATCCCGTGTACTCTCGCTTACCCTAACAATTGACGGTGCCCCCGCGCGAGAAATTATAATAAAGGCAAATATAAACAAAGACAATCGTATTTAATGAGGTACATTTTGGTATGTTTCTTGCTGATTATTTTGACATTCATCTGGTTTAATTTGTTTGCTTAAATTATCTCCGTGTTTGCGATTGATAATTATGATATCCCGTCTCCGGTGGGGGGGGGGGGGCTCGCGACCGACTTTTTGTTCGTAAGTGCGCCCGACCGCTATACGTGACCCCCGTCGCTTACCCCTATGTTCTAACGGAACAAATTCAGCACAAACGAAAACTGGTAATTTCAAGTATCTTCACGTTTATAATGTCCCGAAACATGTTAATTTACCCCAGCCATACCTTTGTTTACTCGTCCCGTCTTTAAAATTGTGAATGGGTTTGATTTAATGTGAATTAGCGGCATCAAACGAACCTCCGGACAAGCAGCGGAGTCGCACCCCCTGACGATGTTTCGCCTGCACAGACAAACATGAACCTGTGACCGAAACGGTATACTCTCGTAAAAGAGGCGTAGATTTAGATCAATAGATAGGAATATGATAGGAGCCATGAAATTTTAAAAATTATAACCTTTAAACAACATGAACTATTCAAAACTTCCAATTTTTAAACGATATTTCGATTTCGCGCGCGTCGCCCAGTCGTCGCCCAGACGTACAATGAGTTCAACGAACTGCTATGTATTTAACAAGCCGATGAAAGGCGCGCCGTATCTCCTGGCCTGGGAAAACGTATATTTATGTGCATATCGCGCAAAGTGAGGAGTTTGTGAAAGGATGTTTGGATAATAATGTCAGAAAAGATAAAGTTTTACAATGAGTAGGATCATGCGGATGTAGTGTATTTCTTTTCAAGTATTGCTGTCAAATTGCCGTGATTGAACACATCCAGTCCGGCCGGGGCTGATACCGGCGGGATGGAGTGGCGAAGGTCGATCATCACACTAAAGGACGTGAAAATGTTCTTATGCGACGTAGTCCGTTCCTTGGTTTATTCTCAGTGCATGGAGCATAAGCTTATTATTTACGCGATTGGAAATGTGTGACTTACAAAATATCCGCAAAAAAGTAATGCGAGATAGTAGTAAGAAAACTTATAGTACTGGGTCAAAATTGGTAAATACTCATTAACATAAAGGAATGGCATAATGTTTTTGGTATTGAACTGCAGTGCAAATACCGGTAATACGAGCGGGCTTCGATGCAAGTAAACTGTGGTACATATTGTAAAGTATTTTTTCTCTCAGACAAGTTAAAGACCGCGTCTGAGGTCATGACCTTTCTCCAACCCAAGAGACGTACGAGACACTCAGCATGCTCAGTATAGTAATAACTGGCAACAATTTCAAAAAGTCATTTGGAGACGAATGTGTGCTTGAAGACGTAGGTATTTAGTGAATATCACTTGGAATTTTGTGTCCTAATTGACCACATGCAAAGTAGAATAATGAAGTTCAGATCCCGAGGAAAATTTATAACCTAGTAGACAGAGCCGGACTCATTGAACAATCTTCAAAAATTAGCACAATCAAATGGAATACAAAAGAAATTCAAAGAAAAAAAATTGAGTATAATGATACTGAACACTAGGACGTAATCTAAATTCGGTATTGAATTACTAACTATTCCAAGGTAAAGCACTGCAGCAATTTTGGATCTGACGCTTCGCTTCTCAATCGTTTTGGTAGCGCAGAAGCTCTTACGCAACATAATCGGGAACTATTTCACTCAGCAGGGTTTTGCGAAGCATCTTGTTCTTTAAGAAAAAAGTATCTGTCTGTTCTGTAGGTTATAACAGCCCCAATTTGGAGCGAGATTATTTTTGTCCACACCAAGTGATGAACCTAAACAGTGTAATGGCCCACAATTCTATTTTTCATACCCCTGATGGTGTCAATCTTTCCATATCGTTTAAGGATGTCATAATTCAGTCAAACACAATATAATTGTTACATTTCTGTCCTTTGAGATTGAAATCATTGCTCTGAGTTTCTCTTTGACTTAACAAATGTTTGTATTGGCTCACCTGTTTCTTGGCAAGTGCATTCTCAAATAATTCGTTCTTCCCATGTTTATAAATACTATAACAGAACAAATAACAAGCTTTTATATTAATGACACGAAAAATCTCATGAATGAAGTACAAGTACCTTATAATTACACTCTACAAATAATGCTAACAACTCAGCCACAATTCATAACTGATGAATGTCTAACCTGAAAACCAAGCAGTTAATTGCTGTGTTCACTCTAAACTACATTGCCTTGTTAATCGTGCTGGATCACAGCTGAAACAAGCCTTCTCATGTAAGAATTGCGAAGGCATGTTTACAGTTAAAAGTTATTTTCAGCATCCTTTTCCTCACTATGCATTAACAGCTGATCAGTCCAAGAATGCTGACCTCAAAAATACCCTGAGAAAGTGATGACATTCCTATACAATTTAGAGTCGCAAGAAGAAAAATCAAGAAATAAATCCATTCAATTTGAATCTTATTGATCTTAGCATGCAGTCTACCGGCAATATGTACTCAATATTTTCCTCCCATTGGTATCATTGATGCCCTTGATTCATTTGAGAGACAGGTGTTCACAGTACAACAATGTTTTGATCAAGCGAGACATACACATGACCCTTACTTTCTTATATCAGAAAGTCGCCGTGAGGTAGTCGTTTCAGCCCCTCCCAAGTGAAAATTCGAGAGAACTTTTTCAGAGCTACAACTTATTATAATATTGAGAAAATGAGAGGGCTGTCTTTACCCCTATCCGCTAACGCTTGCGAAATATATCATTGTTAAACAGTGACAATTTAACCACTTCAAAACACTAAAAGCTGTCGAACAAAAAGTTCCAGCAGAACCTTTGACAAGAACTTTTTCTGTCCCCGCGAGTTCTCATTCATGCTGTTTTCACTCACAGGCGTTATGTGAATTTGGTAGTTTTAAAGAGTGTAGTTTATGCTGTGAGTAATGCTACATTCCAACGATCTATAGTCTACGTATCAGAACGTCGGAACGTAGCATAAACTGACAGCATAAACTCTACACTCTTTCCAGTTCACATTAGGCCTGTGTTTTCGCTGGAGTAAACAACATCCAAGATGGCGTCCAAGACGTTAGGGGTTAACAGAATCGTCCTTAAAATCACTATTTCTTTGCGTCTGCACCTTAACAGACAAGGCACAGCAAAACTAATTTCTTACAGCTACATCACACCAACTTACAATGATTTAATAAGAACATCTGGGGAGTTAGCGGGCCGGTGAACGATGTACAGACCGGTTCCATGGTTACCCGTCCACTGAAGCCCTTCGACGTTCTCGACGTCAAAGTAGACGCTTAACGCTAAATGTAAAATATTCATGCGCGCACTGCTATTTTGACTTTAATTAAAATGTGTTTGATGCTGGTCCATTATGGTAAAGTTGTTTGAAAATGCCCTGCATGTAACTAAATGTCATATAGCATAAATTGTGAAGCGCATGTAATGAAAATATTATTGCCTAAATATATTATATATTATTGGCTGAATACATGGGTTTAGGTGCCCGAGAGCAGGTGACAATTTGCCCGACGCCAGGAGGGCAAATTGTCTCCTGCTGCAAGGGCACATAAACCCATGTATTCAGGCAATAATATTTTTATTACATGCCTCTTCACAGTTAATGCTATATGACATTTAGTTACAAGCAGGGCATTGTGAAACAATTTTACCATTATCGACCAGCACCAAACAGATTTTAACGAAAGTCAAAATAGCAGTGCGCGCATGGATATTTTACATCTAGCGTTAAGCGCCTACTTTGACGTCGAAAACATCGAAAGGCTTCACTGGCCCGGGTAACCATGGAAACCGGTCAGTACATCGTTCACCGGCCCGCTAACATCCCGGATGTTCCTATTCAAATCAATGCACTGATTTGCATTCACGTCGAGGCATGTAATAAAGGTCTATGTGTCCTCGCGGCAGGAGACAATTTGCCCTCCTGGCGTCGGGCAAATTGTCACCTGCTCTTGGGCACATAAACCCATGTATTCAGGCAATATTATATAATAGCTACCAAGTCGTAGCAATCATTTTAAATTACTATACATGCACATATTGTTTTCTCTTTCACTTTTTAGGTCAGTCGTTCTCACGTGAGGAGCACATACAATGGATGGTCAGTCAATGACCCCTCGTACCACCAGTGGTGAGAACCTGAAAGAATTTGTGAGCAGAGAACCAAAGGTATCCAAAATCTCCATAAAAGCATATTTTTGCCAAGTGTGGAATCTACAGACAAACCTATTTCTACATATGAGCTTTGTTAAAAATTAGCCAGACAGGGAAACATTTGTTGTCCTTGTCCTCCCGCCCCCCATGCTTGTCCTGTGACAGTTACCTTTTCAGGGAAGAATCCAAAAGAAAAGACGACCTAAGGTAGCCGTCATTATATACGGCCTGGGGAGGGTCGGAGAAATTTCAGCGGAAACTTCGAAATTTCGAGTAACCCCTTGTCAACAATAATGAATTTGATTAACCCCTCTGTAACTAAGAAATTTTGACTGCCCCCCTCCCCAACTTAGAAAAGTTGAATACCAATATTTGTAAAATTTACAAAATACATGAACAGCAACAGGTAAAGACCTTTCAAATCCCGGTGTAACGTGCTAGATTATCGTTGGTTGTCTCATGACGATTGAAAAGGGTAAAAGCAACAAAAAGAAATTCAAAGTGGCAACAAAATGTAGATATAAACATAATATTGTTTAATTTGGATGGGTATCATGACAGGGTTTTCACTAGGATATCTGACTGGGGAGAATTCGAAAGTACATGGCGGAGAACATGCGAGAGGCTTAGAGGAAAAGTGTCAGAGGAGGCTGTCCTCTATCTTGCTTTGAAAGTTTGAGAAATTGATATGTGCAATGTTGCAGCAGTATCGTGCAATCTGAGAAGTGTTTTTAATTTGTTTTTTCACTAAGTAAAACTGTTAGAATACCCCAAGGGAGAGAGCACGAGAGGGGATACCCTCTCGTATTGAACATTTTTAGAAATTGATGCGTGTAACGGTGCAATCTGAGAGGTGTTTCAATTTACTTTGCACTCGGTAAAACTGTTTGAAAATGACATGGAAATCAGATAGCTTTATTGCATTTTTGCATGATCAGTGTTTGAGTCACAATATTCAAATACTGAAATATGACAATACATTTTGTAAAAAACAGTTCTCAGTTTGCCAGAGATGGAAGACCAAAGAATATACAGGTATTGGAAATATGTGACCTTTTTATGTCAAATTGTTACTGAACTGAAGTCAATTAAAATTTATATTCTGTGATAATAAAGGATGAATTCACAACAGTTAAGTTTTGTCCTAGATCCTGTGAAAAATTGAGAAACTGATTTATGCAACGATGCGGTCTGGTGCAATCTGAGAGGTGTTTTCAATTTGTCTTTTACTGGTAAAACTGTCAGAACACCCAAAGGGGAGATCACGAGAAGGGGTGTCCCCCCTCTTGCACAAAAAATTTGAAATTTGGGAAATTCATGTGTGAAATGGTGCAATCTGAGAGGTGTTTCAACTGATTTTGCACAAAAAAATCGTGTAACCCCCTTCTTTCTGTCCACATTTTGAGCAACCCCCCTAAAAGTTTTCAATTTTTTGAGTGAGCCCCTCACATTCCTCTGATTCCCAGGCTATAAATAATTACGGCTCCTTAATGACCACGTTTATCCCAAAATCGACTTATAAAACTTATAAATGATTCAAAACTAAGATACAGTATTGCAAACCGTTTAACATCTTTGGTATGGAGATGAAGCTTTTATAAGTAGATTAATTCAAGTAACCTATGCCTGAATAACAATGGCGCTTTCAGAAAGAGAAAACTTGCTTGACGATGAACTTGTGGCCAAAACAGTTTATAGGAAGATGACAAAAGGAATTGCATAGTTCTAATAATGGTATTGATGAAGGTCACACAGAATACGTAACGTCAACCATTCATTGTTCTTCTCTTGTACAGTGTATAGTGATGCATGGGCCATGGACATGTATGGATCCTACATTTCGTTCATACAAATAAAAGAACGACAATGTTATACAAAGGAGAACAAACAATATTTGAAGGATAACGATTGCTGGAATTGATTTGATATCATATAGATATAATCATTTTAGCGTCAAGCGTCTTTGACGTATATTCATTACAACTGTCATGTTCATTCCCTAACAGGTATTTCAAGACCCAATTCACGGAACCGTTGAGCTAGATCCTGTGTACATGGTCATTATCGACAAGCCAGAGTTCCAACGTTTGAGGGAAATAAAACAGCTAGGAACAGTCAGCTTTGTATATCCGGGTGCTGTCCACACACGATTTGAGCACAGTATAGGGTAACACATTACTTTCATAGTATTGGTAATGTGGCTTTTTTAATACCAAAGTATCAAGCTTAAAACCCTTTGCCGTTAGCTCATGGTTATTCGTTTTCTGTATTATTTCGTTTTACAGCACATGCTACTTAGCCTTGAGGATGGTCAGGCATTTAAAAGAAAAATATCAAGAAAGTCTGGGAATAACAAAGGAAGAGGAGTTATGCATTGGATTGGCGGCACTGTGTCATGATTTGGGCAAGTGGCTAGCTGTGAAACGTTTTTATTTTGGTTTTGAGAGTTCAACACTTTTGGAAATTCTTTAATGGCTTTTTAAAATTACATGTTGTTTTACACTAAGTCGTAGCACCGGTAAATTTTATGTATCTCTTCAGGCCATGGTCCATTTTCACATCTATTTGATGATCAGTTTCTTCCACGATACAAACCTCTTGGATACGAAGATTGGTCTGTAAGTAAGAAGTCTTATTAAGTGTGGAAAAATACTTGTTTTCCTTGTGATTTTGGATTCACTTTCAAAATTACCGATAACCAATGATCGACAGGCTACTATTTAATTTACCGCAGCTGAGTTGTAAACCTTCGTTTTCAGCAAAACATGCCCGGTAATGAAATACCACTGCAACGCTAAAAGCGACAGAGCAAACAAGTTTTTTTTCACTCTCACAAGATATTCTTAATCCAAGATTAGACTATGATTAGTCAAAATGTTTTATGCATCATGTAGGTAAAATAACCCAGTTATTATCATTCTGTAATCTGAGTCTTGGCTGTATTTGTTCTTCAGCTAAATAACTTAAGGTAAATAAATTTATCGGAAACATTTGCAAAGTTCTGAGATGAATAAAGAAACGACAGTTTACGGCTTTCTGTCAACATTTTTGAGTCCAAAATTCCATAGCCTATAAACTAGGTCGACCAAATTATAATGCCGCTTTCTAATTTGGAAAAATTTAATTGTAATCTTCTATTGTAATCTTCTAATGTGAAATTATTTCAATTCAGCATGAACTTGGATCCATCAAAATATTTGATGAAATGGTTGATAAGTACAATTTCAGAGGTGTGTTCAGGACTTTTGGCTACGAGATGAATGGTCATGACTTTCATTTGATAAAAGAAATGATATACGGACCACTTGTCAGAAGCGACAACAATGAGGAGAGAGAATACAAAAAGGTAAGCTCGTTTGGTCACCAATGTACAACACCCACTTATGGACTCTTTCGCACCCTTAAAAAACTGGTAGAAAATTCGAAATTGTTTGACGAGATTGGCGCAAACGTAATATTAACAAAATTGTACATTACGCAGACTTGCGTTCAAAAGTACAGTACAACTCAAGAAAAAATTTGGTAATTAATCTCTGAGATTTGTAAAAAGATTTTTTTCACCGATGAGAACTAAAGTTTCGCTTGCAGATCTGTATCTTGGTTTCCTTGCGTAAGCTCAGTTAGTCTTTTAACTAAACTGTAAATAATTATCACCATTGCTAGCAACCTTATAAAATAAGGTAGAAATCTATTAGTGTTAGCTTTTAGATCATTCTATCCAAGGAGCACTTCAATATTAGAATTGAGTCGGTGTTTATAACGTTATAAATTAGTCATCTTTAATCTAGTTTCATTAACTCATATGGGTCAAGTCGTTTTCTGGATGCTTTGAGCACGACCTTCAAACAAATGTCTTTGTTGATTCAATTATTTCGGCATTAACAGACACATTTTCAAGTATCTAGTATACTAGATTCTATTAACAGTGCCAACCTCTCGTCGATATATGTTCAGCTAATTAATGATAATTTTACATTTGTTTTACAGGCTGAAGCCTACACCGCGATCCAGCCAAATCGACAGTTCCTATACGAGGTGAGTTCCGAACCGATTACAGATGAGTAGATTTTCGTAAATAGATCCTACGCAAATACAATACTATCCACTTACAAATCAGATGTAGCAAAATCAGCTGGTATTGATGTGCTGCAGATCACTTGTTGTGAGTACATGCATGCGTATTAAGATAACATGAGATTATCCCTTATACAATATAGATTGTGTCGAATAAAGCGAATCAGATCGACGTTGATAAGTGGGACTATTTTGCAAGGGACAGCTATCATCTAGGTGTGTCATCCAATTTCCTGCATGATCGATTCATCAAGTTTGCACGTGTATTGCAAGTTCCACGGAAGGGCGAACGAATGAAAGAAATATGCTACAGAGATAAGGTTGAGTATAACTTTGTTGCCGTTTGAAAAATAACGAAGAAAGGATTAACCCTGGTTTTATGATAAAGTAAATGTAATTATTGGAAGCAAAATTCATTAGTTGTTTCTGGTAGCGAACATTATCCAATAAACCGTCATGTCTTCTTATTTAAATCGTACACCGTCATGTCTTCTTATTTAAATCGTACAGTAACGCTTCTTCTGATAGAAGGGTCGAATATTTTCGTTGATAGCTTTGTCAGTACATTGTCATCGTGCTTATGTATTGTTTGTTTCATTACTCCTGCTTATCCATTAACGCACCTTGTTGACTCTGGAGTTTAGGCAGACCATAGAGTGACTCGTTTCTATACTACTGAAATGCCAAAACAGTTATAAATTGTTTTGTTCCCTTATTATTGTTAAAATCATATTGTTTAACAGGAAGCACACAGTGCATACGAGATGTTCCACACAAGATATCGTCTCTATCGTATGGCATGTTTTCATCCAGTTACTGTAGCAGTTAATATTATGTGGAGTCTTTACGTGCTCAAAGTTCCGTAAACTTACCAATGTAAAGGTATTTGATATTCGCGTAAGGAACACCTTATGTCAATTGCAAGGCGCATTTAGTTCAAATCAAATCAGCTTCAAGGGCAACTTAAAGCACAGCTTTTTGTGATATTCTTATTTCAGATGCCTTAACACGACTTGGCAATCGGATTATTTTGCGAGATCTCGTTAAAAAACTTTCAAAGTTAAAATAAGCTATTATATATTTTAAATGCTAAGATGAAAATCTGACTAAAATAAAACTTTTACATTATTTACAATTTCAAGGATTTGTGATGCGCTTGTAGAAGCTGCTCCCTACCTAACACTGACAAAGCCAAATGGGTAAGTTCCATTTTTTATTTTCTGATTATTTTTCGAAAGAAATCTTCTAAAACCTGGCTCTACATAGTGCTGTCCAACTTTTATTATAATCAATGTTTTCATTGTTCATTGCTTTGATAAATAGTTTGTGAGCGGTACTCATAGCGAGTGCGTTTGCGGATGTTTCATGAACTCTACAGCGTGTGTTGGGGTCGCAGTCAGAAAAATAATTACTAAAATAGCTGGTAATATACTTCTTTTTAAGGTAGAATGCACCTCGGGGACAGGTATTTCGACTCAAAACATTTTTAACAATTCTTTTCTGTTGTATCACTTTCGGGGGGGGGGGGTTACCTTGAAGCTCTTCAAGAAAAATAACTTTCACTTTCACCACTTCAGTCTTTTGGAAATCGAAAATGTTACTTTTCTCCATAGAGTTAACACACGGATGGCGGCCATTTTGAATTTCAAATATCGAAAAATCTTTGGTAATTTATATCTCTAGTACATGTACAAAAATTGTGACCTCCGATTTCTATTCTTGAATTTGGAAATGAATTACTGAAAGATTTCTCAAGCCGATGTTTAAGTCAATTACGAGGCGCATACTACCTATAGGGTGGGAATTTAGCCGAGTGGTTTGACTGTGACGTCTAAGTTCGCTAGGTGACTTGGTGTCACACGTTGAGAGTTCGAATCTCATCGAATTTACAGAATTATAAGTGTAATCACAGAAGTGTGATCACAAAAGGAATGTTGTCATGATGTCTTTGTATTCAAAGCTGTAAATACAGAGCTCGTATTTGAAATAAATACTACTGATGTTAGAGCTATTACATAGGGTAAGGAAGATGTGTGCAAATCTTATCTTCAAAATAACATTTAGAAAGCCGTACCAATTTATCCAAATATCCAAAATTGATGACAATAAAAGACGATCATGGAAGTTTTGCTTGACCTAACAGGATCATAGAGGGTACTCGATAATGCTCTTAGCCAGCGTGGTATCGAAATAGCCTCCAGCAATTAAAAACTATACTCCGTGATAATCGTCCCCTGGAACATTACGTAATTACGGTAATCTTTAAATGTATCTATTTAAATCATGCATCACGAGTGGTAATGGAGATTACTGAACCATTATTCATAATTACTAATTTCCGTTCATTTCTAGAGAGAAGTTTGATATGCTTATGATTCTGAAAGATATGGAGGCTTACCGAATGTTGGACGATACCATCTTAGGTGTAATACGTCGTTCACATGGAAATGTTAAACTCACCAAAGCAAGAACACTACTCGAACGGATTCAAAAACGAGAACTGTACAAGCTAATTAGAAGGATAAAGTTAGAGAAAGATGCGAAGGTCGCCGAAAATGTAAGCTATGTAGTGTATTCTAAGATAACAAACACCAAACAAAAACCAATTTTGAAGAGTGTGAGAACAAAACGGTCATTTATCCACCGCTAAAAACTTCAAGTCCCAGTACCTCGCTTCTACGGTCATCTTCGAAAAACAAAATTTGCTACTGAGATAAGTTTCAATGAAAATGAAGGTAAAGATATAAACAAGGAATTTATTGTAAATTGCCTTATCGTATGCATGACAAGTTGACATGGAAAGCATATTATATAGTTTAATTCAATCTATTGACATTGAAGAATATGAAAAAACTGGCTGCCTAGTCGCAGTATTCGTCAAAAGAATATACAGTTAATTTACTCGCAATTGCTTATTATTGTACAAGTCAGAGAAACAAAAACAAAAACAAACAAAAAAGCATTTAACAATGTTAGAAATAAGTGAGAACGCTGTCAAGGTATTTCATCCTTCACTTTCGTCTTGGATCGTGATGCAAAACAACACTTCTACCATAGATTTATCGGAACGTCTTGAACTATAAAATGAGCCGCATGTCTACCTGATGTCTTTTGACACTAAAATCAAATCAAAATTCTGCAGCCACATTATGTAAATTTCAAATTAAATTTACATTAATATACATACATTCGGCTCAAACAGTTAAGCGTCAGGAAGCAAACGTTTGAATAAGATGAAGCAACATTACTTTTTACGTTTAGCTTATTGAATCAGGATATTTTCATTATGAAATTACTTTATTTGAAATTAAATGTGAATAAACTCTTTATCATACTTTAATTGTTCATTGCCTTTCCTACTCAGGATGTGAAACTTGAAGATATTGTAAAACAAGATAAGAGCTTAAAACTTGACGATATGTGTTTTAAGGTAGGCTACTGGATAATTGCACAGCTGAGATAAAACAAACAGGAAAGCAATAGACCATTTGCAAAACGATCACGTCGTATCTCTTTCTTGTGGAAAGAACTCAAAAAGTCTATTAATCAGTATGTAAGCGTTTAGATAAGCTATCTCTACATCTTGTCTGTTATAGTTCGACAGACCTTTTTTGCATAATTTCTTACTGTAGAACTTTAATTACGTAGATTCTGGCATCAAGTCAAACAAAATCTAGCCAGATGCAGTCGGTATGAAAATGAAATATTGTGATAGATAACGTTCAAATTATATATTCGTCCTATGACTATTTCTATATTTCGTGGCAGCTCTTGAAACATACCAAACAGACCATAGAAGTGAATTTAGATTTTAAATGTTGTCAAAACGTTCTTAATTTCATACTTTCATTCACAACATCAATTTTGCTTACTACTATACAGATTGTAACTCTTGACTATGGGATGGGTGCCAAAAATCCTGTTGACAAAGTTCTGTTCTACAGCAAAAGAGATCCAGAACCTAGACCAATTCCACAGGATGAGGTACAGTCATTCATGTCACTCTTTTTTGTAAAAGTTAAAGCATACCTGTTATTACTACTTTGTTCATTTTCATTTTAGAAAGCTAAGACAATTCACAGTGGTGGTTTCCAGTTTGTGTGTGCATTCTAAGTCGTAATTATTGCATATATGTCTGTATATTTAGCTAACGGATCATTCCTGTATCTACATTGATCTGGATTTCACAACTTTAAGCAATTCATAAATGAGGCATAATATCAAGTATCAGATATTGTCTGCATGTTACAGTAACTGATTTAATTCATTTTTTTGATACATGACAATTATTAACCGGCTAAACCTGGTCACCCTTACACTATTTCTCAAGGTGTCTCATCTGCTTCCCAAGACTTTCCAAGAACGTCAACTCTTTATTTATGTCAAAGACTCCGACAAAAAGGAAGTGGCCTCTAAATGTGTCGATGAATGGGCTCAACATCAAACCTGGATACCCGTAAGATATATATATATATATATATATATATATATATATATATATATATATATATATATATATATATATATATATATATATATATATCTTCGAGATGCAGAGGTTACAGAGTTTTGTATTATATATATATATATATATACACACACACATATATATATATATATATATATATATATATATATATATATATATATATATATATATATAAAATACAAAATTCTGTAACCTCTGCATCTCGGAGAAATTTCACATTATCCACTCAGACAAGTCAACACTGCTAAACAAACGTACAGAATTTCTTTCGAAATGTAGACACAGAAGCAAATTCCTTCTCATTAATACTTGAACACGCATGAAACAGGCTGTACCCTACTGATGTGCAGCGTGCTCGGAAGTTTATATCTGATTGGTCGATTGTCAATATTCTCACCAACTTAGGGAGTCTTTTTGTATTATTTTATTACAACAGTAAGATTCATCCACCCAATTTGCTATCAGCTTCCGAGACACTGCACATCAGCCCTCGGTAGAGTAATCACGACAAGTTCCACGTCTAGCAATAACGATGCCCTGCGGAAACGCATCGAGCACTATACATTGCCTGAATTGACACTAACCCACTGATCATATATCTATCTATCTATCTATCTATCTATCTATCTATCTATCTATCTATCTATACTATCTATCTATATATCTATCTATCTATCTATCTATCTATCTGTCTGTCTATCTATCTATCTGTCTATCTATCTATCTATCTATCTATCTATCTATCTATCTATCTATCTATCTATCTATATATATATATATATATATATATATATATATATATATATATATATATATATATATATATATATATAATATAAACTACACAACTTAATGTCTCTAATAACTAAGTAAGTAATAGGAATTGTTCATTGCCCTCAGCGAGCTCGATTTTCAAGAAGACAAGCCGCAGAGCTGCCAAGGCAAGATGTTCATGTGTGACCGATAATTATAGTTTTATTCAGATTTACAGTCAACTTCTCTGTTGGCTTCAGAGAATATTTTGAACCCTGAAACTGTTTTTCGACGGGATTGATACTTATGAAAATCAAGTGAGCCCCCCTCTGTGCCGTTTTGAAAACTAAACCCCTTTTGCAGTTGTTAAATTTAAGGTGAACCCTTCCCCCGGATTTTGCCGAACCACCCCCGGCCGTAATAAATGAACGCTTCCTAAGCTGGCCGAACTTCTCGCGTTGGTCGATGGCTTGTCTACCATACCTGGACAAAGACAAATGTATCAATATCTTCACGTGCTTCTTTGTCCGCATCAGTCGTACCACACACTAGCCATGCCATTTATCAGTTTGTCGCGAGAATGAATAGTGATACTTTGAACTCGGTGTAAAAAATATCTTTTTCGTTTTCCAACAATATTCATCGTAAAAAGACACAATCGTAACTGAAAGTACTTGTTTGATAAATTGTAGATTAGGTTTGTAGTCTTCTTTAGGTGACTTGCCTCATGTTGAAATTTGCATATCTAAATAACTTAGGCATTTTTTTTGTAATCTTAGATCAATGAGTATAATCTTTTCTGGAAACTGATGTGTAGGTCATCGGCCTTATACCGATTCATTGAAATTAGCACAAAATGTCATATTGACTTTTAAAAGTTATTTCAAATTCAATAAAGAACATCAGGTCTTACAAAATTATCCAAATAATGTCAACTTAAATTTGTTTGTTCCTAGACATGATATTTAATCCTGAATTATTGAATCTGATACAGGATTGTTTTGATGTTAATTTTTTTTTAATTCCTTTCCTCACGCTTCTTGAAAATAACCCGCTTTTTGAAAGTTAAGCTTATTGATGACTAGCCTATTTGAACAGCTATTCTAGTTTTGTAACCTATTTCAGATGTAATATTTCAGTTGCATCCTCAAGTTGTGTCGTTGTACAATTACTAACGTTTGGCTTCAAATGGTCAGTACAAAGTTTCTCTTACGAATTCCCAAGTTCTAAACGGTATCATAACATTTTATTCGTTGTTTTTAGTAAAATCACATTCCGAAAGGTCGCTCATTTATTTACAGTAGGGGCCTTCAAATTAGTCCAGAACACAACAGCTAATTTAGTTTATATTTCCAAATTTCTGCATTTCATTTGGCCATCTTTTTCGAGCAATGAAATTTAAGACGTCGTTCAGAAACTTAAACATGAAAGCTGTTTTTGTTCGGTATTAGAAGGGATTAGTTTCAGACCTTTCAAGCCTACATTTCTACTTTTATCGACATTTTCGTTATCATTACGTTTCAGAAACGTGAGCCAGAAACACCCTCAGTTAGCAAGGCCAAGAAAATTAAATGTCCGCCGTCGACATCTGAGAAGAGAGATAGTGTCGAAGAAGGTAGTCCAAGTGAAACCAAACGTGCCATGCTACAAGAAGACGAACATTGAATTTAGTGTCTAAAGTCATTATTTCGGTTTATCCCGTTATATGTTAGAGGGCAAGCAAGTAATATAGGAATAATTTTGCTTTAGAAAGAGAATAATTCCCTCCATCTTGGTAGCACTGGTACTTTAGCAATGCAAACCAATTATTGTTTAATCGGACAAAATTTCTTTGCCTAGTCTACCATGCAAAACACATTTCTGTCAAATATAGAATTTTTTATGTGAATTTTGTGAACTTTTACCAAAAGTAGTTGACACACGTCTGAATAATAGGCACACACAGACCGTTTAATACTAACTAAAATGATTTCTTTGGCGGGGAGTTGGTCTGACTTTATTCTTTCTTACTTAACCTAACCATAACGAAACCCTGGTTAATAGTGGTTCGTTGAATAACGCTGTGTGCGTCAAATGCTCAGTATTCGTACAAACAGACCGTTTAATATTCAAAAGTCAATTAAAAACATTTATCTCGGAAAATGAAGAAAAATAACTTTTCATGTTGCTTTTATTCACATTTGCATTACTTTTAGGCCTTACAGTTTTTATAGACTTAAACCTTTATATTTTGCTTTCATTGTTTAAAGGACCCCATGGAAGATTAAAATCTTATTGGGTCATCTTCCCGTTTTGTGCCTGTAAATGAGAAATTCTTCATTGCGAATACATACATAAATAAATAAATAAATAAATAAATAAATAAATAAATAAATAAATAAATAAATAAATAAATAAATAAATAAATTCGTGTCTGAAATGTCAACAGGGTCCTACTGTTTAACATGAAGTTGGAAGAAGTAAGAGTTACACGATTGGTCCATGTGCATTTACATTTGATTCGGCGATAAGTCAGTTTGCAAAATGTACTACAAGGCACTAAAGTAAACTAAATTTTCTGCAAGTATTCTACCAAACAAGAAAACCTTATTTCAACAAGAACGATACCAAATATCAATATGACAAGACTGATTAATTCAAATCATTGGTTTAGCCGAAGAAATAGCTAGATTGTTTAAAGAGCAAAGAACACCGATGTTTAGTAAAACGTTTCGTAGTCATCATGAGGTAGACGTCACGCAAATCTTCTAATATCATAAAGAACCTCTGAGAAGTATTGGCCAAGCTGATAATATTCTAATGAGCCGCACATATTATTAATGATGACGTATTCTGCTGTCATGTGACTTATAGTGAATTTCTGCTGCAAGTACAGTGGTCTTCCGAGTTGTGCTGTTTGTTGAGTTGCTGTAATAGTAACTCAACTTTACCCGGCGTCTTGAGTTAAGTGTCTTTCATCTTGTATTCCACATTGCCAGTGTTTTACTGCAACACAGTCTTGTATGTTTCATTGCACGGGTTACTCAGTAGTAGTTTGTAACTTTCCTTGTTTTTAATTCAGGCTTGATCATTATATGTATGCAAAAAGCGTTTAAAATCATGTCTCTATGCGTACTTTATTCTTATGCAAAACGTTGCTGGTGGATAGGCAAAATGAGCATAATTAAAGCTTCACCAGTATGCATTATGCAAATGTTTTACACCTATTAACACCTTGATGAGAGCTTCCTAAAATTCGATGTCTTGCCTTCTTAGAAAATCCCTTCCAAACAAAGACTTGGATTCGTGATCTCAATTTTATAGCTCTTCAGCGTGGACCGAATCTACCGGCTGTTTTTCGTAAGCCATGTAAATGATCATGCATGATGATTTATGATAAGTTAGGTTATTTAATATCCTGGATCGTAAATCGGTAAAAATAGTGTCCTAAAACAGTGAGCATAGATTTTGTCAATTTAAATTTTGTATCTTGCTTTACGAATAGGAGGGCAAAATTTTAGTATGTGTATTTTGCATTATGTAATACTGTTTTGTTTATGTGTGTCTTTATGTATAGCCACAGCACTTGATCACTGATAATTTAGTTCTGTGTCTTTACTATGTGTGTATCTTAGATACTCAGTTTGGCTAAGAACCTTTGGCGAAATAAATGATATCTTAAACATGACATCTTTTATACCTAGTAATGCAGTTTCCCTTGAAAACGTATATCTATGAGGTCCCCCACAATCAATTAGCCATCATATCATGCACATCGCCCAATAAAAGGGTGTTGCAGACATACTTTCATAATCAAACATCCTGATTCGCTGACATTACCAGTTTAAAGTATTGATACTCAATCGCCCCTGAAAGGCCAGTACGTCACCTTAGATCTTTAATGGAACCACTTGTCTAAACAATGGAACTGTAGTATGACGTAAAGGACAGATATGCAGCAGAATAGTCTGCTTTTTTATCTGGATTCAAATTGCACGCGCCCTACCATGTACAAGGGCCTACCTGTTTCGTATCAACGTCTTTTTACTGCAATGTGACTTCTAACTATGTTTGAACTCAAATAAAGATTTCATATCTCTGACCATTGCCATTGCAGTTGTTTGTTATCCCAAGAATGGTTTGGTTCGGTTGACATCGTTACATATGTCAGATAGGTATTTCATGTGAAATTATTGTCCACACGGGAAAGCATAACAATATGTTTTAGTGATTATCATTTCATTTTAGTGATTATCATTTCATCTGATAATTATTCAGTAGAATTCATTTACAATGTCAGTAATAATTCAACTCCATAACTGATTATTGAAATAGTTCTCAAAAGTTTGAACCAGCAAAAAAATTATAGTTCTAAAAACTTGTAATCTTAGCAAACAAAATCATGACAAACAGACAAAAACCAAGTTAGGTCTTGCAACGTCAAACTGCGCATTTAAAAATGTTAATTGAGGGATTCTACATGGATACGACTATTGTTGGCTGATGCAACGCCAGTTCCTTGTTTCTCTGCCTCCTTTTTATAAGTTCTTTAAATTTGAGAATTATACGTTATTACTGAATCTTTCTTGACATGAGGTTGATGAGTTGATGTGCAAGCACATATTTATTTATTTATTTATTTATTTACACTTTTATTGAACGGCCGAGTTACTTGTACAGTAATTTTCATCGGGGCTCAAGCAAAATTACAATAATTACATCTACAAAGGAACATTCATTTTCACATAATCTTTCAAGTCAGATTTAAAGGTGTACAGAACAGTAGTTTGTTTGATTTCAATTGGTAAAGCATTCCACAGTTTTGCAGCACGGTATTGAAAGCTACGTTGACCATATTTTGAGAAGCATCTAGGTACATAAGAATCCTGGCGAGAAGTAGACCGTGTATGATGACTATGTACATCACTCTGAGCGGTAAACAAATCAGATAAATACTGTGGACCATACCCTTTCAAACATTTAAATGTTTCAATTGCGGTGAAGTAAAATATTCTTTGTCTGACATGACATTAAGTAATGAAAATAAATCCACTGAAGGAAATCAAACGCAAGTTCAAAAAACGTAGGTAGAGCTCTTTTCTGAAGTATAAACACTTTATCAATATTCTTAACTGTTGTGTTCCCCCAAACTACACAGCAATAATCAAGAATACTCTGAAATAGACCATAGTACAGTACTATACGCTGATCAAAAGGAATATAAGTACGAAGTTTACGTAAAAATCCAATGCGCATACTCAATTTCTTGCATAAATTATCAATATGAACATCCCAGGATAAGGTTTCATCTAAAGATATACCTAAAATCTCCCCTGAAATAACTTTGGGGATCTTGGTATCAGCTATCTCTATAGACAATGAAACATCGGAATTATTCAAATGACCCAACATAAAAGGTGAAGTTATCAAAATGCACTTTGTTTTCCTTGCGTTTATACGCATATGATTATTGGTTATCCAATTAGAAATCGGTAAAATATCACAATTTACAGCATCATTGACTTCACTAATACACTTTCCCTTCGTAAGTAGTGTCTGATCATCAGCATACATGTGGAGGGTGGAGGAATCAACAGACAATGACATATCATTAATAAATATCATGAAAAGTAAAGGTCCTAAAAATAGACCCTTGCGGTACACCTGTGGTAACACGACCCATATGCACACCTGTTATGAAGATGAGAAGTGAATTTAAGGGGTACTGCATTTCGACCCATTAACGTTGACAAGTAATTGCCTAAGAGAGATTAGTCTAAAACGTTTACCATGTTGTTATTGTCAAAAATATAATTCACACGAATCTGGCCGTAACTCTTATCTCAGTAAATGTAATCAGACAAAGATTCTTGGATAATGAAAACATTGCTGATGTGTTGGGACCATCGCCAACTCCCTTAAGCTTTTAGGCTGGACCTTAGAGTAGTCCTGTAGTGCGTCTGTTTGCACCCCGTGTGTCATTTTATGATTCAACGTAGGACCTTTACTGGACACACATTATCAGCCAATTCCATCGTTTCTAATGTAGAAATGCAGGAATATGTTGTGAACTTATAATTCTTAAATTGAATGGTAAATGCCCTACATTTAGCTAATTGTTTTCGCTGTTTCCAGAATTTGCACGAACAACCTTAATTTTGTTCTTGATTTTGAAAGCGAATGTTACCCTGAAGAAAGTATGGACATTAATTTAAATTGATCTTTAGCTACAATTCTGTCATCCATTACCTACGTGAAATACATTGTGTTTGCTTTGCAAACACAATCTAAGCGAAAACTGTCTGATTGGTTCGGATGTAAGTATTATGTGTGCCCATATTATAGAACGGAAGACATTATCTGTAGGGCAACACTCTCTTGTTGACTGATTAAAACCGTGTTGACAGTGTACTCAAACAAAAAGCGCCCTCATGTACATTTTCAGACTCCAGTCCTTAGCAGCTCACGTGAGTTGACCTTCTATAGTACAATTAACGAAATTGAACAGGAACTTCGGGGCCGTGTTTCCATTTCCTTTAAGAATATTTTGTGTACTTCGTTTAATCCTTGATACAGAAAACTGGCAGCTGGGAATATTCATATTAAAATGTAACTACAACAACATATTTGTCAGTGCTACGTAGTTACGGAGTTCACCCCGGTTTTTAAAACCCAGAAAGGTGTGAAATTTCGAGGGGGTCTAGAAAAATTATCAAGAAACGGTACTTCTATACCACTCATCTTGTTTGGCAAGATCACTTTAGCCTGACTAACGATCCGTGGAAGATGTTTTTAGGGAGCCTTCAGTAATTACAGGGGGGGGGGGGGCGGGGGAATTTCGCGCGAACACCTGTACCGTAAAATGTGACCCTCCCCCAATTCTCCTGTCTAAAATGTGACCCTCCCCCTTGTCCGACATTCTAAAACTTGACCCTCCCCCCCCACCACCGCGGTATTCTCCCCTGGAATAATTAAAAAAGTATCAGCTAATTTACATAACAATTGGTTCAATTGTTATGTTAGGGACAAATTACAGAGGGGAGGGCTGGTGTTTTTGGAGGGACAGTCGCAATTTATCACGCAAGAATTTTTGAAGAGATATGGTATTTCATACAGTTTAGGGAGGGTCACCATATTTTGTGCAACTATAAGAAGGCAAGATGTAGCTAATTTAGTGCTTCATCCAAATATATCAAATCATAATACATGGAGTCTATCAGGCAAATTAAGGACAATTTACCCCCACAAAACATGCTATATCTGTATTTTATATGTATTTAAATGTACTTTGCTTGAATAGGGAAGTAAAATGTGCATTTGTGTACAAGAAATTGATTTCTGAATTTCATCTAAAAATTTGGTTCACTATCCATGGTGTTTATCATGAAATTATGAATAGTTTTTTACAATACAAAAATAGGTAAATCTTTGCATTTGTGTACTCTTGATTATTGATATTAATTTGCTTGATTAGACTAGAGTGGTTACAAGTCTATGGTTGTGTAAGAAATTTGATTTTGGAATTTCACCAAATGTCATTCAATACACTATGCAATGGGGTATATGATGAAACTATGAGTAATTTTTTTCAGTACAAAATTAGATAAATCTGTGCATTTATGTATGCTTGATTATTCACATTATTGTTCTTGATAAGACTAGAATGGTTACAAGGCCATGGTTGTGCAAGAAATTTGATTTGGAATTTCACCAAAATGTCAATTCACTATGCATAGAGGTCTATGATGAAACTATGAATAATTTTTTTTCAGTACAAAATTAGATAAATCTGTGCATTTCTGTATGCTTGATTATTAAGATTATTGTTCTTGATAAGACTAGAATGGTTACAAGTCCATGGTTGTGCAAGAAATTTGATTTTGGAATTTCACCAAAATGTCGATGCACTATGCATAGGGGTCTATGATGAAACTATGAATAATTCTTTTTCAGTACAAAATTAGATAAATCTGTGCATTTCTGTATGCTTGATTATTCGCATTATTGTTCTTGATAAGACTAGAATGGTTACAAGGCCATGGTTGTGCAAGAAATTTGATTTTGGAATTTCACCAAAATGTCGATTCACTATGCATAGGGGTCTATGATGAAACTATGAATAATTTTTTTTCAGTACAAAATTAGATAAATCTGTGCATTTCTGTATGCTTGATTATTCACATTATTGTTCTTGATAAGACTAGAATGGTTACAAGTCCATGGTTGTGCAAGAAATTCGATTTTGGAATTTCACCAAAATGTCGATTCACTATGCATAGGGGTCTATGATGAAACTATGAATAATTCTTTTTCAGTACAAAATTAGATAAATCTGTGCATTTCTGTATGCTTGATTATTAAGATTATTGTTCTTGATTAGACTAGAGTGGTTACAAGTCTATGGTTGTGGAAGAAATTTGATTTTGGAATTTCACCAAAATGTCAATTCACTATGCATGGCGGTCTATAAGTGTGTGCGTATATTGTTGGTGATTTCCTATTTAGGAAATATCACACGGACAATCAAAGTTTTTGGCCATAATATCAGCTTCTGTCAAAAGTGACCCTCCCCCTAAGATAGGTTTATAAAAAGTGACCCTCCCCCTTGAACTGTTTTCTAAAAAGTGACCCTCCCCCCAATTCCCCCCGCCCCCCCCCTGTAATTTCTGAAGGCTCCCTTAAGAATTTGTATCGGTTTCGATGATGACCATCGCAAAATGTACAAATTCAATAAAGCCGCGTTTTGCTTCTTCACGTGTGAACGTTATTTCGCTTAGTATATCAAAAGGATTCGACACATAGTTATTCGTGCAGGTAACGAGTTTGGATAATGCTTGCTGAACACTGATGACTATCTTTAATCTTGGTCAATAAAGAGAAGACTGTAACTAAAGCTCATTGTTTTGTTTCAGTTTCGAGAGGAAATATACCAGCAGATAACCACAGCTTTAGAATAACCACAGCGTAACAAACAAACGAACGATGCTTTTCTTCTACATAATATTGATATCTGCAAACAAGATAGGCGTGTGCATGAATATAATTTTTTATTCTTATTTCTGCCCCTTTTGAATAATAATAGTAAAATTTTCAACCTTATGTTGTCTCGAGTGATTTCAAACGTGAATTTCACATATTTATTCACTGGTGTCCATTCTCCTTCTGTTAAGTTCACACGCTTCTCATTACTGCCCTCTCTGTAAAATGAGTGGCGATCAATAATGATTTCAAACGTGAATTTCACAGTCACTTCGATTTGGATGGTTATCAATAAATGCTAACTATGCGCTGTAATGTATAATCAAGGTAATTACTGAAAAAGGCCGACTTAATTACGACGTGAATGCAGAGGCAAATACAAGTTGGCCCCTTTCCACTCACAGTTAATCATTTCTTCGAATATTACGTAATATCATTCTCTAGTATTCGTAACATTTGTCTGTGATGCGTTCATGCAAGAATCATTTTCTCTTTCTATTGTTACAAAATCGTGTAAGAAATTTTATGGCAGACTCTCTTGTCAAAATTTTCGGTGACCATTTGTCAAAAGTATCACAAAACAATCATCTGCTCCTTGAGAGACATGTCACCTTGCTGCTGACGTTCGATGATAAGCATGTTGATTATGCAAATAGTAGTTCCCTAGAGCATCACGGGATGGCAATGCTGACATTCGTGTAAGTGACAGACTGACAGACATTTCGGAAAAAAACTTCAACTCAAGGATGTAAAATAAGACAGAATCAACCACAAGACAACACTTGGGTACTGCGTCATTCATTTAGATTAATATCTCCTTTATTGACTAATATCCTACACGTACAAAATATATATATCATACAATGACTGGTCGAAACAATACTGCAGTCATCCGTGTTTTTTTTGGATCTCGAATTTCTAGTTCTTTGTCAAAAACGAAAAAATAAATGTCCTTATCGGGATATCAAATTTCCAGTTCTTTTTCAAGAAAGAGAAAAATACTATGCTAACTACATGTACCCCATCATAACAGACCGTTTCAATTTAATCGATATGAGATAAAAGTGACACATAAGAGAAAAACGATTGTGTCGAAATATAAAATTGTTCAATTTTATGAAAATTACAGTTTATTACATCAATCTTGTCTTCTTGGTTAACACACTGGTCCTCTCACCGTACAAAGATACTGTCTTTCGCGTATAAAACGTCAATTTAACCTTTCAGCGGTGCACTCCATATAAAATATCGTGTTCAAATTGTCACGTTATCGTGGCATGATGGCCGCGTTCGAGTGCTGATCAAAAATTATCAACGGTGTTGCATTTCAGAGAAGTGTGACCGAAAAAAATTAAAAAAAAATATCGGTGACCTTGACAATTTCTTTGCCTTCCCTGGCGACCTGAATTTCCTTCATCGAATATTCTTACATATAAGAGCGGGTTTCATATAATTTAGCTCTACACTTATCCAGAAACATGAAATAATGTTATCCATTAAATATGTGTATGTAATTGACTGTAAACAGGTAAATGTGAATAAGAGAAGCCATTTGTGTACACAAAGTTACACGTACATATTAGAACAGAGGAGTTTGACGACACAAAGTCTGACGTGGTAGATTAAAACGATCGAGCAAGCTAGAATACATATATTAAAATCTTTTAAATGATAAACCCATTTAATCCAGAATTTTTTTTCAGTCTACTAGCGATAATCTATTTCCATAATTCAAAGAAACATAATTGGAAAAAAATACGCCGTAATTTCTGAATGAGTGTTCTTGATTTTTGTACTTCATTTTTACATGTTTTAACTTGAATAATTTAATTTGAAAATATTGACGAATACAGTGTATCCTCATAAATGTCTTTGCGGTAGTTAAAACAGGTACACACAGGATAAAACTCGATGTCTCCAAAAACATCACTTACAATCCTTCGCATGATGTATACGTGTGAGAAGGTTTTTTCTGTTCGTCAACACAATACAGCAACCAATCGCAATCAGATACAAAAGAAAACAATTTACATAAAGACGCTTGTTGACTTGTTTATATAAAATTGACATTAATATCACCAAAGGCATGCATAATTAGTTAATACTATGGCGCTAATACTTCTTTATATTAAGCTTGTTTTTTTTCACGTCGTCTCCTACGATGAACAAAATCCTTGGTGACTTCTTCAGCCTTAGTGTTTTAGTTGTTCTTGTTTTCAAAGAACATGAAATCCTGTAAAAATAGAATTTGGACGTTGTTGATTAAGTAGGTACAGCATCTTAATTGTGTATTCTTTTATTAAAATGATCCACATTGCACTTCCGATGTGGTCCAGGACCACCCACTCACGTTTTAACACAAAGTAATTAGATTAGTTGCACCAATCCCGAAAAACAAATGGAAATTTGGGACATACATCCTAAATTGTAAATATTGGATGTCTTTTTTCTACTTACTATCAAGAAGCAGGCGGCTAGCAGCGTGGCCTTGACCTTTACGTCCAAGTCAATTGGAACTGAAAGGCAAAAAACGAAAACGATAAAACTTTGCAAAAATCAATTTCATGAAACACCAGAATAAAGACTGGTTTTTTTGCTTGTAAAATCCACAGGCTTCAAAACATGGCCTATATAAGCTATCCGAGGCGAGACCGTACGTTTAGCATATATTGGCACTGTAAGCTAGCTCGGTGATACCGTAGAGGTAAAAAAAATATTGTTTTCACCTCAATGGGGATACTAAAGCTAGCCTATAGTGCCAATGCACGTTAAGCGTTATCTTGGCGATGTTTCGCGAACCTGTAGTAAAATCACTGCAGATGTATAAATATACCCCGTCGACTATCAACCGTTCGCTCACGTCGTCAGCACTCTGTACATTTAGTGGCAGGAGCAAAGTTCCATGTATGGTCAGTGGAGCTCCCATTGAGCTCCTCTAAAGCCGAGGAAATCTAGCATAAGTACGCCAGATTTTAGCCACTAGATAAACTATACCGCGGCGAAAACAGTGCGACGTTGCTGCATACGATCTATCTTCAATATGTGTTGATAAATAGGCATTTTATACAGTGGGAGTAAATGTGTTTTCATCACTTACATTCAGCACTGAAGTTGGTAGCGTTGGTGAACATTTCTCTGGCGAGTCCTCCCCATTGCTTGCTCAGCTTATTACCGATTTCCGTCTTCTTGTCTTTCGTAAGAATCTGTTACAACAGGAAGAACAGACAGAAAGAGAGAGAAACTGCTTATGTATTTCCATCATTTTTTAAACTTGCAAAAACGCTTTCAATTTCTACCTACAAACATCATGCCAAAAAACCCTTTGCTAAACTCATAGATATAGTCTCTACAACCTTACTGTTAACGACTTAATTTAAAAAGTCCTGGCTAGAATTCAATTATCAACAACACCATTCATTGTACATTGTAATGGGCAATGGGGAACTTTCAGTGGTGGGGAGAGGGCTGTCGGGAGCTTGAACTGTTGTGTGGAGTGGGGAGCAGACCATAGGTACTGTAAGGCAGTGGGGATGATTTCAGCAGGAGGGCATATTGTCCGCATATGCCAGTGGAAGAGCAGTAACGAAATGCTCAACTTTCCCTTCTAAATTTTAAGGTCAAGGTCAAAATTATGTAAAATCTGCCTACCAGCCTTCGAAACATGTTTTTGTAATGATTTTGTAAAATTGACCGAATTCGCCAGTTGGAGATACAATTTGATACCCTTGGGTCGAAGGAAGCGTGTTAGATAATGTATAAGTCCCGTGCTTGGCGCAAGCAATTCCTAGAAAGAATTTCAAAGGCGATTGTGCTGCGTATCGATTGTACGTGTCTGAACAGACTCAGTTACTAAGAATATTCGCAGCTACGCCCTGCACCGTGAATAATATTTGGAATGAATCTGAATCAAAAGCATGAGTCGAGTCTGAGTATCAGCAATATGGTTCTTCAGTGTCTTCGGGTGATATATGAACAGGCCTGACAACAGCGTCGGGATGATGTCGCACGAGGGCGCTCTAGAACGGATGGGCCTGATAATGATGATATGATTTTTATGGCTTCTTTCCAATTAAATTGGAATTATTTTTTCTGACAAGTTGTTGTATAATTTTGTTCGTCCGCTCGACTCATTCACTGTTTGTAGATATGATTTATTTGCCATTTTGTTGGAATAAATTCATTTTACGACTAAATACTAGTGAGCGTTTTCTAATCTTACCGTCTGGTGGCAAGATAGGCAATGGAAGTAATTATACTGATTGAAAACACATCTACCTGGAACACCTGATCCCAGGTACAGCATACACCCTGGCAGATACAGCATGGGCCTTTCACGATCAGAACCGGCTCACGATTGGCGTCAAGGATGTCAAACTCCGCCACCCAGCAGTATTGCCTTGGAAAAAACAAGGAAGACGTTGCGTCAAACAGTGAAACAACAGCAGCCATTTGCCACGAAAGGCTCTCTCATGCGCGTGCGCATTAACATATCTAAACATGTCAACGATCGAAAAATATATTTTGATTAGGTGATTATCTCGATGTGTAGTGTGTTCTATATAGAGCGGACACACATGAAGTCAGAAGAGAATTTCGCATCACACGAGTCGAAGACGAGTGTGATGCGGCGCGCACTCTCACGAGTGGCAATACGTCTCAACCAAGCGCTGATATCGTGGGATAACCGATTTATCATATGCCCATGACCGTATATTTAAGTAAAAGTTAATTAAAAATAAAGAAATTTTATTATTTTGTCAGTCATTCGAAGGGACTATGTTTTTATATTCTGCCGCTGGTCTGAGCGCATAGATACATGTTTGTTTACAACAGCTGATCAAGTCGTCGATCGCATAGTGTCGAGTGTATACAGTCTAAACAGGATTATTTCAGGGCAATTTATCGCAGTTCAAATAAGGAATGGAGCCAATTTACTTATTCTTATTTCTACAACAACCTGTCCTGTAACTCTCTTTAGATATGAAATACAGGAACGTTAAATTCATATGTACTAGTAATATGTTTCGTTTTTGATTGAAGTGAAAAAGATGGATTTGATCGTTAAATGCAAGATGAACATCATAATATCAAAATCGGAAATAAACAACAATTGATGACGTATAACGTGCCGTATCAGACTGATGTTTTACGTTCCACGTCACGACGCGTCAGAGGAAACACGGATACGGTCAGGGTGTATGATAATATATATTATTATATTATATTATATTATACTATGACTTTAAAACGTCCATAAGAAAGAAAAGAGCAAAACATTAGATAAAACGTTCATGACAAGACACCAAACAGTAAAATAAAGCACAATTAATATCAAATATTTGCCCAGTGGGCTTCAAGTCCGGGAAAGTGTGTGTCACTCGGGAGAAGTCGATTAATCAATATATTATTACTTCTTTGCATACGAACACTAAAGTTGTACGCTGTTCTCCTCCATAAAACCGAGAAACAGCTTACTGAATGACGAGCGAACACCTTTGAGGCACTGGTGTATCTTGGATAGCCAAACAGTCTACGAAATGCATTGTTGTGACACACAATCATGCTACGAATTTATTTATTTATTTATTTATTCATTCTAACATCCAACAGGCATAGCCCATAACTGGATGCAAACAGAGAAATATTAAAACATAAAAAAGACAAATTACAACATGCAGAAATTAATAAAAAAGGCACTAAGCAAGTAACAACAGAGACTGACTCTCGGTTGTAAAATGACTTTCAGCAAGAGATAATAAAACAGATGACACTTGGTTTTAAAAGCACTAAGACTGGTAATAGCGCTGACATTCAAATCGGACCATAAGTAATTATAGCAAATGTTATTACAAAACGCATTAAAAAGACGATTTTAACATCAATCGAAACTTTCTGAGAAGCAAATTAGCCCTGTCACAGAGAGCTCTACGTTGCTGTAGAATGTCTTTGTCGTCACGTAATTCACATGTGAAAATATGGCCCAGGTAAACACACTTTGGAACAAAATTTAAGAGAAACATCACACAGCTTGACTGATGGAACAGTCGAGAGTTTGGTCGACGATTTAAAATGGACACACTTCGATTTTCGTGAATTATTAGGGGTTATTACACGATGTTTGGGCGATACTGCATCGTATTCGAGTGATGTGTCCGTATTTTGACGAGTTGCGCAGCAACACATCACTCGAATACGACGCGGTATCGCCCAAACTTCGTGTAATAGCCCCTTTATCATACATGCATGCTTTGGTTATAACTGTTTTCCTAATTAGCGAATTTAGCGACGAAATCAACTGAAATCGACCTTGCTTGCAAATAAAAAGTTGGTTGCTAAGGAGTGATAACAACCTTATCACTTCTTGATATTATTCCACTATTGGGCCATTTCACTTTAAAGGAGGGTATACACTTTTAAATCGAACAGTTTAAATATTACGATATCGATACGGGTTTTCACAATTTTAAGAAGATTTATTTTGAGTTTAAAAATGACAGTCGACGTAAAACATAGGCTGGAGTGTGTAAAATGAGTGTGTTTTCATGTGTTGAAACATGATATCACCCCTGCAAAAAAGTTATGAGGTCCGCCAAAATCGGGTCAAAATACTCGCGGCAGCGTTCGATTTCAAACTCGATCGAGTATGAACAGCTGAGAGAATAGAGCAAACAGCTCTGCGACATCTATGAATGTACAGTGGATGTAATACCCGTGCCAGTCAGTTTATCTCAAAGAATTATACCGGTACATGTCCCCAAACGTCAAATATGCCGAATTTACCACCGATTCAGCGGATTGGGGAAAACCTGAAGTGAGTACACTTAAGCTGTAGCGTCGTAACTCGTTTGTGATTTTGTTGTTGTACGCATAAAACATTTCAAAGGTATTTACATCGTCTGCTCGTATATTTTCGTTTCTGGCTTGCCTAAATAGAACTATACTTCCTTTAACGACCTAAAGGAAAGTTTGACTTTCCCTAGTATCTTATATTGTATCCGAAACCCGCACCGCTGCCACCGGACACGATCTTATGACCTGTGAATCTCACTTAGTCTAGTGACGGCACAAATCGGAAATATAATATGTGCACCTTGTAATTTTTATGTCGCGAGTATTTTCAGTGCTGTTGGATTTTTGTGGCTCATTTATGGCCGTAAACGATGTAATTCACCACCAAGATACTGAAGCTCGTCAACAGGAAATTTATCGTAAAGCGGTTCTATCATGATGCTCTTTCAACCGGGATCGTAATCTTCAGCAGCGTAGACGACATGAAAATACTGCACCGTATGGGAACGGCCGTGAACGATGACAGGTGTCGGCAAAAGATACAAATTTTCAATGCGTTCGTTTGTATGTTTTTTGGTACAACTGTACAGGTACCCAAGTGCAATGCCCATGAACTAACTGCAAACATCAAAATTTTGACCATAATCACAATGACGTTTCGGATTGTCATAAGTCTTATTCGCTCAGAGCTCTGTATTATATGTATATGTACATACCAACAAAGGTCATGCATACCAGAGAAGGTGACGCGTAGGCGTAGCTGTAAGTAGTTCGGGTACAGTGAAAATATAATTCGTATTTTAACATGTTAAAAGATGGGTTCATATCAGTACCGTCTAAACACTAATCTCAATGAGTCTGCGAAGACATCTATGCAGGAGCAAGTACACCTTTACAAGTACTCATTGAACGGCGACCACGTCGAATATGGCGAGTATTGTTCATTTTCTACTGTCCTCCAAAATTTTGGATACCATAAAGTACCAATTTTTGCACGACAAATTGTAATTCCTGCATCCATAGTGATAATGTTCCTACTTAACAACTTCTAACGAGACTTTTAGAACATCATCGACCCCTTTGACGTAGATATAAGTAAAAGTTATCGAGCTTGAAATGCCGTATTACCGTTGTACCAAGTTTGAAAGAATTCAGTCCAGGCATGTCTGAGATCGCTCCATGGACGCACTGACGCACGCCACTCAATCTATAAGTCCCCCTCCCCAGACATCGTCCACTGGGACACAAAAAAAAATGTAATGTTTCACATGACAGAAATAGACAATAGCACTGGCAAAGATAATTCTTGAAATGTTACAGTTATTGCAACAGTCAACTGAACGGCAGATTACATGTCGACTGTCATATATTGACGGATTGCAATCCAAATGGTTTAAAGAGGTATTTCAGACATCATAGATTGCTGCAAGAACGCGTGAACATTATGAGTCTTGTAAGTTAAAATCGACATGAGTGCATTTTGACAGAGTAAGTAAAGTCATCATTGATCATGTTGCTGGACTTTGGCCAGTTATCAAACCCTATAATTCATAATTAACAGCATGACTCCACCTAGTTTGACTCGAATGCCGATAAAGAATCAAAGTGAAAGAAGTAAAATTCTTCTTTTTTTATTTTCTTTGAAAACGAAAATTGTTGGTTGAATGCTACTTTTAGCTTGCAAGGAAAGTGCCGATATTTGCTGCATGATGACATGCAATTATGGAGCAAAGTTTTGACAGGGTGTATAAATCACATACATGCACGCAAAAACGTCATTGATGAATAGAATAGGAATGACCAGCAAGAGATAGCTTAAATCACAGGGGGAATGACCAATACACCATGTTCCGCACCATTCTTTAGAGAGTACAACACGAGATTTGTATTTGTAGCGATATGCACAACATTAAAATGACGAAGAATTATGATAAACGCACGAATGCCAGGTACATTTCCATCTGAAATGCTGCAATCATGTCTGCAGCAACTTTACAATCGAGTGTAAGTTTCTAGGTCATTGGTGTGATTTATCTACGAACTTCAAGACTTTCGCCACTAACAGTGGCAATATAGGGATAAGAATCAATTTCAACGTTGTCAGGGTCGAGAATTGCGTTTGTGCGAACGGTATCTTTTCTACTCTAAAAAGGTGTTTAACTTGAAGGTCATCTCACAAGTAATTTTCCCAGGACCCTAGCAATCTGATGTAACATTCTAGAATTATCGGCCCGAATTCCTACGACTCTATGATTTTTGGGCAATGTGTGATAAAATCTGCTGTATATTCAGAATACTAGCACGTCATGTGATCTAACGAACAAGAACATATAGATGTGTTCGTACGTGTTACCTGTACCTCTGCCCACAAATGTGAAGCCCCGGCACAGAGCCCACTGAACCGGTGTTCGTCCTAGCTCTTTACATAAGCCTTGTTGTTTGGGTAAGTATTTCTTCATCTTATCAGCCCCTCCACCCAAAAAAATGAAAGGTTCAGGTATGCATATATGGTGACTATTTAGGAATATTTTCAATTTACAAAAACAATAAATTCACTTTGCTTTCGATTTATCTATGCGTCAGTTTATATATACCTTGCTACATGTACTTTGGCCTATTAACTACAGAGCCATTATTATGCAAATTGATCGCAAAATTGACCAAAATATCTTCAAGACATTGAAGAAATGTACAGGCTTAGGGACGAATGTTTTACGTAAATCGAACGCTCTTGAAATTTTCAAAAATGACTACGCTATAAATCCTATAACAAAACAAATAGACACATCCCAAACTTAACAATGCATTCTGTTTTTAGCCTTGGAAGTTGCTGACTTCATGCAATTGCAATTATATTACAGTGGTTTTACCAAACTTGCTAATTACCCAACAAGTTCACTGAGAGATGATATTGAGACTTTGATCGGTAATTGCAAAGACACTGGTGTTATTCACCTCAAACCTTATGCTTGATCTGGCTGCATGAGCGCTCCATTGGGTACACAATGTGTACATAAAGTCACTGATAAGTATAGTAGTGCCATAAACTAATTTATGGCAGGGCTCGGTCCAGTGGACGGCATTCCTCAGTAAAATCAACATATGTAACATGAGTGAACATGAGTTATGAAAAGTTTATTTACCGGTGACCATCACAACTTTAACTGATATGTTTTTGATTTTACGAGATGCATTCATTTTGATATTGGAATGATGAGTTTCTTTAACGTGCAGGCAATGCACAAGCCAGTTCACAGTTCACACCGTACTGTTGATCAGTTTATTTTTTTTTATTTTAAGATATGATTCATGCGGAATTTTCACCAAAATGTCATTGATCCAGGGATTGTGTAATCAGGTTGATTTGACAGCGATTAAAATACTGTGTCAGTCAAGCTCTAAATTGTCACTGGGTTTGCTGCCTTTCGGCTATGAATGCCTATAAATGTGACCAAGAAATGCCAATTCACGGAGATTGTGAAAGTGTAATATTTTCTGTATTTTTTCTTCCTTTAAAATGTATTTGGTGTAAGTCGATTTAGAAAAGTGATTAAAAATTGGAGTAGTGTTAGATAATCGTGAATCGTGTATAAAAAGTAGAAAGTGGGCCTGCATCTTCATTTAGACAAGGACTATTGAAGTTACAAAAATCTTTTTGGCGCAGTAAAACGGATTCAAAACAGATGTGGTAGACAGGTACGTAACCACATGCTAATGGCAAGAACTGATTAGATTTTGGTTAGTGTGGGTTGCATATTAATGAAGTTATTAAACTTTTTTCATTTGATGGTTTCGCTATGGAGACAGTAATGACAGTGTCGACATATATCATGAATTACTGAACAAAATTTCATAAAAATTTTAATTGATGACAATATCAAAAATTATGATGATACTGTGGGTGTCATGTCAATTATCTGCTCATTTGCACATTTAATGAACTTTTGTAATTAGTGATATAACTCCCAAATTCCTACACCAAATTTGATGATACTTGCTAAAAATATTGATCTGATAGATGTCTAATTGTACTAAGAAGCATTGAGCAGTGTCAAGTTTATAAATAGCTCATTTGCACATTTAATGAAGTTTTGTAATTAGGAGTCGCAAATGTAACGCAGTGTTTACACAGTGTGCGTCAGAGGCGGAATAAACTATGAGTGTATCTGTTTATCCAGGAAATCTTAATCCTGACAGCTATATGTGTATGAAAATAGAGCCTGTTAATATTACGGACACACAAAAACAAGAGGGGCAAACAGGTGATGATTTTTGTTCTTCACCAATGTCTCTAACTCGTACATGAAAGTGGTCGTAGCTTGACGCACTTTGAACATAGCTCGTAACAAGGAATCGTTGAGTGCCTTTGGGACATGTAGACCTATAACAGCCACTCATGTAGTTTGTGCATAGTGAAGATTTTTCAGATCAAAAACGTTGATGGAGAGTGGACTGACCTTTCCTACCGTACGATTCAGCACAAAATGTTCACATGGACTATTGATGCAGGGTTACAGTTGATACGTGGTGGTAAATCGTAGTCATATTGACGACTGCTGCGTAAACAATCACTAAATTAACTCTGCAGGCATTTACGAGCCCTGAATATTTTGACCGTTTTTAATCGAAAACCGTCCGTGTACGCGTATCACGGTGGCAAAAACAACACAAGGAATCTGGCGTATGTGCTGACTGAATTACTTTGAACAAAGCAGTTTGAGTTAAAACATCCACATGCCGCACAGTGATCCTTCAGGACTTTGCAGGTTTCTAGACTAAACGACCCCAAACCGACCTGATCTCAGTCAATTGTGCCCTACGTCTACTCTGTCAGGCAACCTTTCACCCTAGACAACTTTATTCCACGAAAGATCTAACTGGCATACCAATGTTGTCCATACCCACTTGTGTCGTGAGTAACAGAGTTGTTGCGTTTCACATTTACTAATAGGACCATTCTCCACCAGAAAGAAGTTAGTTACCTCTACCAATACGTCACAATTTGAAAATTTGTGCCGCCTTCCTCCCAGAAGTTCTCGTATGTTGGCAAATGCCGTTTGGAGATAGGTTTACGCTATGCCATTGGTTACGCGCAGTTAATGGAACCACGGTTACTATTGTCTCGTGGTCGGCAGTGATTCCGTTCACGGATTGCCTCGGATGTATCGGAAGGTCTAATAGAATTTTGTGTCGAATGCATAGCGAAATTGGTCTTCACTTACGACAAATTGATCTCAAAATTTGCCCAAAACCCCATACTAAAACTAAAGTACAGCTAACAAAATTCGGGGACATTGGTGGCGAGAGAAGAAACAAAATCAAAATATTGTAAAAACAATCAAAAATGAACTAAAACGTCAAGGTGAACTACCAAAAAAATTAAAATTTGTAAAACCTTAAGTGCTTTCAATTGAACGAATCTAATTAATCTCAATAAAATACTCATAAAATGATGAAAGTATATGAGAATTTCTACAAACTGGGAATATACTAAATTTACCTCGAAAAATTTCAAACTGTGTATCGTATGAAAAAGATCTTGCCGGGCCACAGGGCAAACCAACAAACGACGACAGAAACAGTGGAATGATCGTTAGGGTGCACGATCGCTTTATAGGTAAGGGTTAGAAGTTTCTGGCGCTGAAATTCCTGAACAGTGCAAAAGACAGGGCGGAATAAGACAATGTGGAAAGCCATGGCTGACTTAAGTGGTCTAATATCATGTTGTCATGAGTATTACACGTACATGTAAATGATTCTACTATCGGCACCGAGTGGACAAGACTAGCCAATCTCCACATAGAGATTGAAGCGCAGTGGGGCAGCAGCGCGGCGTGGATAATTCGAACCAAGCTAAAGGTCTCCGAGTCGTTGACCGCGCCCCCACCAATCTCTGCTGCAGGCAAATTTAAATATTCCAAACTCGGACTTCTTTCAGTCCTGCGCGCGCCCAACTGGCTAAATAAACGTGGCGGAAATAGTAAACGGATAGGAGCAATCCAGCTAGAGATCGCACTTTCCGCACACTGGTAAAAATAATACAATAATAGTCGCGCTAGCAGCTTACTGACTACGCATGCGCAGATTCATAATATACTACGCGAGTAACCGGAAGTGTACCCTACTTTCATGGGCGCCGCCATGTTTTTTTGAGTACTATGAACAAATATGAAACAAATATGAAACGTGCAAAGTATTATTTTATAACATGCCATTTATAAAATATATCTCTTTTATTATTAGCCAGTAAGTGTTATTATCCACCTTGTCGCTGATACAAATTATCGTTAATATCACGCATAAAAAATAGAAAAAGGGAGAAAACTGTCAACTTGCAAGTGGAAGGTGGGCAGTGCGGTGACCATTGCAATGATAATGATGGCACAATACGTCCCTTTTTTAATACAATAGGCTAGCTTATCATGGTAAAAATTGCCAATTTTTGTCCAATATTTTTACACGTTACAGAAAATATATACCTGCACTGCTGCAGGGTTTGACGTCGTGTACGTACGTGAACTGCTTTCATCAGAGGGAAACTGGGCATAGTTGTCATACAAACGTAAATGAAGTAACAAGTACAACAGCAGCATCAGACATGGAACTGTATACAGATGCCAGTGGCATCGGTCACGGCGGCTACTTCATCGGCCACTGGTTCGAAGAACGCTGGAACAGCAACTTGCGTTTAGACTCTCACCCTGCACTCTCTATAGCCTTCCAAGAACTGTATCCGATTGTCATTGCTACGCTCCTGTGGGGCCATCTCTGGGCTTGCAAACACATACTGTTCCACTGTGACAATTCAGCCACCGTCCACATCATCAACAAAGGATGCTCAAAGTCACCCATCATCATGAAATTAATGAGGCGCCTCGTTCTTCTGGCAGCCACACATCACTTCATGTTTCATGCTGAACACATCCCTGGGAAGTTGAACACTATTGCTGACTCTCTGTCTCGTTTTCAGATGCAGCGCTTTCGGGACGAGGCACCACACGCGGATCCAGCCCCTGCCAAGTGCCCTCAGAAGTAATGTTCCACTGAACGAAGCTGTTCCAATCTTCCAACAAGCATCACTAAGCAAGAGGACAATCGGTTCCTATTCATCGGGGTTTCGCGCATGGAAAACTTTCTGCTCGTTGTCAGATGTTCCAGTGAGTTCAACGTCTCTGCCTGATGTGTCTGAAGAGCTTTTAGTCTATTTTGTTTCCCACTGTGCCACCTTCCTTCACCTGAAATTGTCCACTATCAAACTGTATCTAGCGGGAATACGCTCCTATTACATTCGGATAGTTTTCAATCGGATTCGAACCCACAACATACGGCATCAGTCGCCTAGCTGAGAGGCCACTATGAATGGCCATCGCAATCCCCTCGTGTCAGAATACGGCCATCCTCACCCACCTCAAGAATGTTCTCAAGGGGATCCATCGTGTACAAGGCTCAAGCGCAAAACCACGCCTCCCCATTACAGCCGACATTCTCCGGCGCATGTGCAACATCCTCAACGAAGGAGTATTCGGCCCATACGTAGACCTTCTGTTGCAATCGGCATTCCTCCTTGCCTTCTTCGGGTTTCTACGCTGTAGCGAGTTCACATCCACCACCCATAAGTTTAACCCCCAGCGTAACCTCTGCTTTGGGGACGTTACAACCACTGCATCCAAACGGACGAGTCTCCTGTCTGTCAGTACGACTGAAGTCATCAAAACTGACCAATTTTGCCGCGGCTTCAACCTGCGCCTCTTCCCCACGGGTACCGCAATCTGTCCTGTACGGTGGCCCAAAACTACCAGTTCTCCGCACTTAAAGTCTGCGTCGCATTCAATTGTTTTTCTCTCACATAAGTCTCCGCATTCAAAGTCTGCGTCGCATTCAATTTTTTTTCTCTCACATATGTCTCCGCATCCGAAGTCTGCGTCGCATTCAATTTTTTTCATCTCACATAATTTTATGTCTCCGCATTCAAAGTCTGCGTCGCATTCAATGTTTTTTCTCTAACATGTCTCCGCATTCAAAGTCTGCATCGCATTCAATTTTTTTCTCTCACATAATTTTATGTCTCCGCATTCAAAGTCTGCGTCGCATTAATTTTTTTCTCTCACATATGTCTCCGCATTTAAAGTCTGCGTCGCATTAAATTTTTATTCTCTCACATAATTTTATGTCTCCGCATTCAAAGTCTGCGTCGCATTCAATTTTTTTTCTCTGACATAATTTTATGTCTCCGCATTCAAAGTCTGCGTCGCATTCAATGTTTTTTCTCTCACATATGTCTCCGCATTCAAAGTCTGCGTCGCATTCAATTTTTTTTCTCTCATATAATTTTATGTCTCCGCATTCAAAGTCTGCGTCGCATTCAATTTTTTTTCTCTCACATATGTCTCCACATTCTAAGTCTGCATCGCATTCAATTGTTTCTCTCTCACATATGTCTCCGCATTTAAAGTCTGCATCGCATTCAATTGTTTTTCTCTCACATATGTCTCCGCATTCAAAGTCTGCATCGCATTCAATTGTTTTTCTCTCACATATGTGTCCGCATTCAAAGTCTGCGTCGCATTCAATTGTTTTTCTCTCACATATGTCTCCGCATTCAAAGTCTGCGTCGCATTCAATTATTTCTCTCTTCGACGATGGGCGTCGCAGTCAGTGATTTTGTCACCAACACATGAGGGCGCTGGCAAGTTTTTTGAGCGTGACCCTCGCTCTATGACCCATGAATTGCATCCGGAAAAAGTATCACTCTTTCAGTGTTCGTGATCGCGTAAAGCTCATTGATTTCGAAGGTAAGTGACAAAGTTATTCATTGTATTGTAAGCTTATGGGGTTAATGATCTTGCCACCGTCTAGCCCTGGATGTATTGGCAGTTGTGGGACGGGCTGCCATTTTACATTTGGACGCTCATGTGGGACCCATACTCCATAGTATGCGTCCATACTGGTGAGCAGCGTACCCCCTTGGCTAGATCATTAACCCCATAAGCTTACAATACAATGAATATCTTTGTCACTTACCTTCAAAAATGAGCTTTTCGCGATCACGAACACTAAAAGAGTGATACTTTTTCCGGATGCAATCATTGGTCATGGAGCGAGGGTCACGCTCACCAAAACTTGCCAGCGCCTTCATGTGTTGGTGACAAAATCATTGACTGCGACGGCCATCCACAGGCGGCCCAATCACTATTAATAAAGCTTATTTTGAGTTTTTCTAAGTTTTCTCTGTCACTGTCAGTCCCTCTCCTTTTCTTCATGCTCTGACTGATCGTAGTAAATACAATAAATGACTATATAGCCTAATCTAGCCTCTTGACTCTTTATTTATTTTACACCCCATTACAAGGATGTTTATCTCTCATATACACATCTTCTAATTAATTAGTCAACACGACTAATTATGCTAATCCGTGGACTTATCAAGGTTGGTTAACATTGGAAAGATAGAGATGTAAATGAAAAAGGAGCTTTAGTAACCTTTCCTATCTTTCGCGATGTTGACTAACCTATAAAATCCCTGATAACTCCACGGATTAACATAATTAGTCTTGTTGACTAATTAATTACAAGATTTGTGTATATGAGAGATAAACGTCCTTGTAATGGGGTGTAAAATAAAGAGTCAAGAGGCTAGGTTAGGCTATAAAGTAATTTCTTTTTATTTACTACGATCAGTCAGAGCATGAAGAAACAAGAACTGATAGAGAAAACTGAGAAAAACTCAATAATAAGCTTATTGATAGTGTTTGGGCCGCCTGTGGCCCATCTAGGAGAGAAACGATTGAATGCGACGCAGACTTTGAATGCAGAGACATATGTGAGAGAAAAAACGTTGAATGCGACGCAGACTTTGAATGCAGAGACATATGTAAGAGAAAAAAATTAAATGCGACGCAGACTTTGAATGCGGAGATATATGTGAGAGAAAAAACATTGAATGCGACGCAGACTTTGAATGCGGAGACATAAAATTATGTGAGAGAAAAACAATTGAATGCGACGCAGACTTTGAATGCGGACACATATGTGAGAGAAAAACAATTGAATGCGACGCAGACTTTGAATGCGGAGACATATGTGAGAGAAAAAACTTGAATGCGACGCAGACTTTGAATGCGGAGACATATGTGAGAGAAAAAAATTGAATGCGACGCAGACTTTGAATGCGGAGACATAAAATTATGTGAGAGAGAAAAAATTGAATGCGGCGCAGACTTTGAATGCGGAGACATATGTGAGAGAAAAACAATTGAATGCGACGCAGACTTTGAATGCGGAGACATATGTGAGAGAAAAAAGCTTGAATGCGACGCAGACTTTGAATGCAGAGACATATGTGAGAGAAAAAACATTGAATGCGACGCAGACTTTGAATGCGGAGACATAAAATATGTGAGAGAGAAAAAATTGAATGCGACGCAGACTTTAAATGCGGAGAACAGGTAGTTTTGGGCCACCGTAGTCCTGTTTCCGCACTACTCCGTTTCATGTCTGTCCGTCAAGCTATGTGTCCAAGTGCATCCGAACCCTTTTTCCTCCTGCCAGAAAGAACACCTTTAGACCGCAACACGTTCACAACATTTCTGCGGACTGTTTTATCACTTATCGGCCTTCGACCGGATTTCTTCGCCGGCCATTTCTTCCGCATTGGAGCAGCCACTTCAGCCGCAGCATCACAAATTCCAGACCACCTGATCCAGACATTGGGCAGATGGTCCAGCAACTGCTATCGACTTTACATAAGAACATCAGAAACTTCCTTGCGTCATGCTTTTCAACGGCTAGCCTCCTAATTCTCATGGCGCCACCCTGTTTAATTCTGGACTCACTGGGTGCACACTCAAACATTTTTAACGGCTGCCTATTCGTCATTGCAAGTCAGCCTCATTCCATTGCATTATGACTCACACGTTACATGTCTCGTCGTGTTCCACGTCTGTGTTCTATCACCTAACGTTCCTACATATATGTGTTTTTCCACCTGGGTTCGCACAGTTTACCTGTCCCCCAGGACCCCCTCCCCCAAGCCGTATCATCACCACGGTGATCCCTTGGGCGCGAGAACCTTGTCTTCGTTCAATGTTTCCACCCGGGCTCGTACAGTTTACCTGTCCCCGGGACCCCAAGCCGTATCACCACCGCGGTGATCCCTTGGGCGCGAGAACCTCGTCTTCGTTACATGTTTCCACCCAGGCTCGCACAGTTTACCTGTCCCCCGGGACCCCCTCCCCCAAGCCGTATCACCACCGCGGTGATCCCTTGGGCGCGAGAACCTCGTCTCCGTTCATCATGTTTCCACCCGGGCTCGCACAGTTTACCTGTCCCCCGGGACCCCCTCCCCTCAAGCCGTATCACCACCACGGTGATCCCTTTGGGTGCGAGAACCTCGTCTCTGTTCATCATGTTTCCACCTGGGCTCGTACAGTTTACCTGTCCCCCAGGACCCCCTCCCCCAGGCCGTATCACCACCGGGTGTTCCCCTTGGTGCGGGAACCCTTTACTAACATCATTCTCAATTTCTTCCCTCCTTTTGGGGGTCACTTCAGTCATACTTCCTTCGTTTGGGCTTTGGATTCCATCCTGACCCCCATTTCTCGGGAATTCCACTCCTTTCCCATATTGCGGCCTCTCAGGATGGATTCATCATCAAGGTCATTCAGACCTTGACCCCAAGGGACCTCAAGAGATCTGCGAGAGCACTAGTTCTATGCCCTTTACTGCTTTACATTTGCCGTTTCATTTTGTGCTTTATTCTATACTTTGTTGGCGTTACGTTCTCCTTTTTGCAATAAACCCTCCTGTCTTTCCTCAACTTAGCGGTGGTGTGTTCACAAAGTGGAATCTGTGTTTTATCACAGTGTTTTTTGTGATTACACCTAGCTATTTGCCTTCCTTACATCTTCACTGTCGTCCCCTTAGCCAATCGGCTCTTCTACCCATGACTGTTATCAATCCTCCTTCCCAGCCAATCAGCCACGTTTGCACACGACACTTCATAATCAAGCCTTTGTCTCATCGCTCCCATTCATTCATTCATTCATTCATTCAGCCGCTGAGTTCATGCCATACCAGCTCAGCCTATCCCACCACCATCCCCTGTCTCCTCCTCTCTTTTTCCCTTTCTTTCAAGTGTCCGGGCTTTGGATTCCATCCTGACCCTTATTTCTCGGAATTCTACTCCTTTCCCACATTGCGGCCTCTCAGGATGGATTCATCATCAAGGTCATTCAGACCTTGACCCCAAGGTCACCAATGACCGTTGCCCTGTTGCTTGACTGAAGGGGCCCTCTCCCATATTCTTCCTCATATTTTATTGTAGGTTAGTTTGCTACTTCTATTTTGACTGTTTTGTATTGTAAGTTTTGATAGTACTTAGTTTGAGATCTGCGAGGGCACTAGTTCTATGCCCTTTACTGCTTTATATTGCCGTTTCATTTTGTGCTTTATTCTATACTTTGTTGGCGTTACATTCTCCTTTTTGCAATAAACCCTCCTGTCTTTCCTCAACTTAGCGGTGGTGTGTTCACAAATCAATACAAATAACATTGCCAATCTTAACCCTGGCGAGACACAAAGGGCTGAGCCCTATATAATATTACACTAATAAAAATAATAAATAACCTGCTAAAACTTTGGTAATCGCGTCTGCAAAACTGACAGCCGCTTGGGCATACATTTTGATTCATCAATTTACATCCCTGTAACCTAGAGCAAGGTCTATGTTTTGCAAGTGTTCATGGAATCGAGGATCGATATTGAAACTAGTGTACTATTCATTTATCTAATTTTTTTTGGTTCGAAGTATTATTTATAAAAAAGACAGAAAATGTATATCATGGAAAACGCGCAATACCAAAAAAGTTGGTGAAAACCGTCGCCTGTGGCAGAGAGTAGCGTGGCTACTGCTGAGACTCCCCAGCTAGGTTATAATTTTCCATGGCGCTACAATCTCTGTACGGAGATTGAAGACTAGCCTGAAATTCTAATAAAGAACTAGAGCAAACCAATACGACTAGCACCCAGTTCATTGAAAAGTTTTCGAAGGGGGATAAGATAATAAGTAATGTTAGCCAGTCAAATTTTTGTAGTTATAATTCAAATACCCAAGGAAAGACAGGACACAAAATGACAACATAAGATCATGTTTTACTCTCTACAGTATTTATTCCCCTTCAAGTCTCTCCGGCATGGGCATATCAGTTTACTCAGTGGAGGAGCTGCCTGCTGAGTTTGATTCCTTATCAGTCTTCAGACAATAAAACAGCCTTAGGTAATTTGGTGTGCCAATTACTCTGACGTCTGCTGTAGTTGCATATTGTCTCAGAATTTCAGTTTGCATCAACTGGGCTGAATCAACATAAAGTGGTCATGGGTGTAACAAGTTGTGATGTGCATTTAAGGTGGAGCTGCATGTTGCCAAAACAGTTTTTTCAAAGCAGTATTTTTCATCAAAGACGACAAGAAAACCCCTTCGACTCTATATTTTCAGAAAGAGAGACTCTGAAGTTTAGTATGGTAGCATTAGTTTACTGTAAGGATGAAGTTGGTGTATATTTGGGACAAAAAACCTCAATTTTGCGAGATTATTAGTTTCTCAGACGCTTGGCCCCTGTTCATTACAACATCCGGGAATCTCAGCTGGAGTCTGCTGCCGTTTACTTACTGCCGTTTGCAGTTTAACCTCTACCGGACATCAGTCAGACGTTGCTTACTTTTAGCATAAATCATATAGGCTGACATCACAGAATGTTCAACCAATGAGCGCTTGGCAACCTCTACCTGATGACCCTAACAGAGGTCAAACTTCAGCTATATGGTTTATGATACTAAGTCAACGGCAGCAGACTCCAGCTTAGATTCCCGGATGTTGCCATAAACAGAGGCCAAGAGTCTGAGAAACTGCGTTTCCAGAGTTTGCACAACATTTTAATAGCGATAGCTTCACAAGGCGACAATTGAAATGAAAAAAAAAATGATATTAAGAGTGTCCAAGAGTGTCCCATTTTGAATTTTTAAACAATATGCTAGACTATAAATGTCCAAGATCTCTCTCTGCATGGGCTTTATCTGCTGTCAACGAATGATTAATGGTGTGAAGGTCGCCTCCTGTTTCTGGGTACAATCAAAATTCTACTCTTATTCTACTCTTAATCTTTCTTCTTCTAGGTTGCTGTGTTTCCAAATACGTAAAATGCCCTCTCATTTTGTGTATTTTTTCAAAGTTTATATATCCTGCTTCAAGAGTGTCCATGCCATGGGCGAAACGTTTTAGGCGAGGTATGAGCTTCGATACATTGTTTAACTTGAATAAAGATGTTTTCTTATCATGCCGATTGTTATTCTTACCTAAGTTTTTAATGATTTTCTGGGCGGACAAGGTCAGTGGTAGCAACTTAAAGACTATTCGGAGACTCTTCCTCTATTGTTTTAAGTTTGGTTCCGTTGTCTTTGTTGAGACCATGGCGCTGTCGTTATATCAATGTTAGGTTTATTTTTGACGAGGCATAAAATATCCTATGCGTATGGATTCGGCCAACGGAGAATATAAATCGGGAGGAGAGACTAAAACAGCGAACGGTTCCGGCATAGGCCATCGTCAGCCGCGTTGCTAAAGAAGGGCTATATAAAAATATTAGTTCCCTTGAACTTGTGCAGCTTTTAAGCTTTTTTTGTGTTTTACTCAATTTTATTCCCAAACACAGCCGTGGTGTAGTTCATGTATTTTCGGTTGTGCTGTTCTGTATGTTTCAAGAACACATGAATCGTATATGCATTTAAATGAAAACTTGTAATTTGAGATAATAATATTAGTGGTATAATTCAGACAAGTTACTGAGTACGCTATACACAGTCCAGTTGATGCTTGATCGGATTATAACCAACGACATACAGTACCAAATCACCTAGCGAAGACATCACTGTCAAAACCGCTCGGCCTGATCAGCATCATAATAAAGATTGGTTCAATAACCAATTTACGCTGTCAACAATTTTTCTTACTGCGAACTCCCACCCCGCATGCTGTAGCGTTCAGGAAGCACTCCAATGAACGTACTGTCTATCAAACATATCAAACAAACTTTATCAAAGAAATAACTACATCACAAGAATGGGCGTATGGCAGCCTTTGGGGCAATATGCCCACCAGCTGAACGAGCAACCCAAGGCAAGGAAGAAAAATTGTCTGAATTTCAATTCGTTTCCAAATAGAGTGGTATTTGTGTTGCTTTAATACACCACCGTAAGGACGCGTTGACCGAACAGCAAAGCTAACAAAACCTGAGTCAATCTTGTTGTTTGATTTTGGCCAGTATCCAAAAAGCACCAGCTATAATGAGCCACGATAAGCCCCATGACACAAGCTGGTACTAGTCAAATGCTTATAAAGAGAAAGTGTAAGAAGAAGCATTCTCATTTTCCTCGACAAGGAAATTTTATTGTGCTGACCGATTCGAAGTCAATGTCGCTCGGTACTTGGAGGGACAGAGTCGAAATTAGCTGAATGATGAATGTTATTATGGAGAAGTCCCTGGACAGGGCGACAGTATGGATTATATACTCGAGAGCGAATGACGTCAAGGAAAAAAAAAAGAATAATTAAATAGCAAAGTTCAGAAAAATGTTACTTTAATCACGCGACGTTCAAAGCAAATATGACCACTGCACCATGTTTCGTTCCACAAAACTGACACTGTTAACCATTGCGATACACGGTTGGTTAAGATAATGGCAGTTGCGCTTTGGCGAGTGATGTTTAGGTCTTCTAGCCAAATTGCACGGCTGTAAGAATTTGAACTCAGAGAAGCACCACCTTTCAACAGCGCTCTATGCCTCGCTCTCCGTGCGTTTTATCATATATGCTCTGATCAGTGGCAAGGATCTGCCTGAAATAGATAAAGAACAAGTTTGATTAATTATGCGTTGTAACACGAGGGGGCGTAACCTCCACGTGTTACAAATTAACGCATAATCGACCAAATGAGTTTATCATCTCACTTATCACACGACTGTGTGGCCATGGTCACACCATCACATAATCCGTTGAAACAACGCAAACAAGATTAATGTTTTTACTACCAATATCAGATAACTACCTGGCTTTTTGTCTTCATAAGCTTCCTTCAACGGCATGCTAAACGCTCTTGAATACCCATTACCCGGTTACAGGGCTTTAGCGCCTATTGGTGTACAAGCAGTGCAAAATTGCAAGTAATTATTTATAAGACGTTAACTTTGCCATATCTCCACAACAGTATCAGCAGCGCCATTTTATTCAGAAAAAAAGCGAAAATGCCCTTAATACCAAATAACGTCCTCCATTGCACTTGAACCATTGTTGTTGTTGTTGTCGTCGTTAATAACTTCTTCAAGTCCCTTCTCTGTTCTAAAGGAACATCTCGCTGTTTTAGCCGGAGTCTCGTCGTTCTCTGACCACCCGCCATTGTTTCAGAGTTGCAGACTACACTAAACGTTCAGTCACGTTACGGGTCACCTTTTACAAAGACTACTTCTCTAGGGAAATATTCTTCAAGGTAGTGTGCACCTTGAAAGAGAGTGAATTCTACTAAAAATTTATTTAACGAATCTTTGATGCTGGCATCCCTATGTTATCATCATGGATAAAAATATGATTTTCGATATGATTTTAAGACGGTTAAAACTTTTCTTACAACAAGAGCTTTAAAATAACTTCACACAAGAGGTAGATTAGAAAAGAATTGTAAAAGTTTGAGAGTCCTAATATCTGTCCCCGAGGTTTCGTCTACTTTAAAGCGCAGTGGTCGTCGCGCTGCGCATGCGCGATTTTTTTGTTGATAAACATAAATGTTTGTAAACATGAGTCTTCTCAACTTCAATCGGAGTGAGATGGGAGCGGTCCCTTACTTTGTTAACGCCTTTGTAAGACTCAACATCATGTAGTAGTACAATATTAAGATCGGAAACGAACTTCAGTGGTGTATTTCTATCTATAAACTCATGTAAGGCTACGAACATTGAGACACTGCACATTATGTCGCTGACCTGAGTTTACTGCATGCAGTCACAGTGAACAAATGGGTTTGATCCGCTACGGTAACGCTGGTTGTACAAAATGATATGTACAGCACAGTAAAAATGCATCACTAAAATGATTAACACTGTATATATATATATATATATATATATATATATATATATATATATATATATATATATATATATATATATATATATATATATATATATATATATATATATATATATATATGTAGACCAGCAACAAGCACAATGCCTAACACAAACATTACACTCAAGACCATGATCGGCAAGCCAGAGCAGGACACGGGAGATTCTGTTGCTTCGATAAGGGAGAAGGTCACCGCGTTGACGCGCACGGATATAAGAGAATCCGGTCCCAAAACCAGCTGCACAACGTACCGGCACCCGACGACTTGGTCCACGCCCCACTGTTGATTACCATTTCTTACTTCTTCTAGTAATACGTGGCAAGAAATAGTCAAATGACAGGACACAATAGACAAAACGAGCGGGTTTTCGCAGCATATGGCAGGAAAATTGCATGGCCACACATAGGGACGTATTGAGAGATTCTGTGCACGGTCATGGCAGAGATCCAACGGCTAGCTAGTGTAGGCCTACCGGTGCTACGCAAACTTCGTTGTTGTACCTGCTGATTGCCGGGTAGGTATGAATCCTCTTTCAATTGAGATAACTCCCACATAACAGAAGACCTATGAAAGGTCCTTCGCTTGACTTGATACCTGTACTCGGAATTCTCGTTTGTACGCCTAACGGGCTAAACTTCGTAGTGGAGTTGGATTCTCAATAGCCGAGTGTAGCGCGCCATTTACCCGCTACTCTTGACACCGACGTTCATGCAGACCTGTAGATTTCTGTAGCGTGCGTTTTTGTCAATTGTACTCCTGTTTGGCCTCTTGAAATGAAAGTTCTCGTCCTTGCTAGCGATGTCGTAGACCAGAGCCCGGTCATTGATAGTCTGTTGGCATATACACGTGTACGGGTAAGTGTTTAGCTCCATGGCTCGAGCGAGCCCCATTCAACTGATTCAAGAAAATCATGATCAAATGTGATCTCAATCAAGCGTGTAATTACTGTTCAATATTCAGCAGATATTTAACTTTGATTGACCTTAAGCTTTTATTGGGTGTTAGATTTGATAAGTTGGTATGCTTGTGACAATTCAGCTGCCATATCAGCGGCAATATCGCAAACATAATAATCAACCCGAAACCTCATACAGCATTCTCGGATATGTTGTCAACAAGGGGGGACCCCCTCAGGAGCATGCGCAGCGCGACGACCACTGCGCTTTAATTAAAATAAACCCTCTGTCCTTACTTTTTTGAGCCAGTGAGGCTAGACGTACCTATTTTCTGGTGACATCACGTGTTCTGGTGGATCACGACAAAGGAGCATGAGGCGATATAGAGATGGTGCTAAGCAATTTGCAACTGAAGGACTAGTATTTAGACAAAACTTCAATGCGCAATAATCAGGTCACGTGGTGCACCGTCGCATGCAGTGCACTTACATGTATTCATATAAAAGAAGTGGAAAAGTAGCAGCCTACAGACCAACATCGTCGTAAATCACGTGCCCCTTTACGGCAACAGCTTGGCGTTACCCGCTTGATTTTTGCGTGGGTCGCGGAGTGGAAATCATGCGCTGGCTCGCGGGAATGACAGACCAACATCTCTTAAAGATCGTTACAAAGGAGTTCTTTCAACATTTAAAGGAGAAACTAAACTAGGGTGCTGTTCACTTAATGTCTACAAATCAAAATGTTTTTAGAATACCAATAAGCCTACAACATAAGATGATCCTTATCACTTCTTTTTATAAAGTTAAATGAAATCAAACGATATAGCGTCGCTATGACTGAAGGAATTTGTGGGACAATTTAACTTGCTGATCGCCTGATGACTTTCTTGTTGACATTTTATGTTCAATTCATGTTTAGCGTATCACTCGCCAAAGTAACGTATATGGAAGGGACGCGACAAATTTTTCTGTAACTAGTGTTTTCAGACATTAGATTACCCTTACAAAACATGGGTGACCCCTCACGTCGCCTGGACTAAGCTACTAAAACCATGATATCATGGTATCTTTTAGGAAATGAACAACAGAAGGCTTGGGCCATTGGTAAGCAATTTCTAATTACGTCAACTGCATGGTTGGCAATTTTAAAAAGTAAAATCCAAGTTCGATTTCATTATCTTTAAATTATTGTACCAGGGTTTCAATGAAAACTTTTCTCTCACTTCAAGATAGAATGTTGAAAAAACTACCGACACCTGCGATAAATCCATAGAATGATTTTCTGAACTTTGTGTTTCGCTGTTGCTCAGATCGTGGTCATGTCATGCCATGATCTTTACATTTCACATGGTGCCCTTTGTCACACTGCTGTTAAACGCTTACTCTAGCTTCGGGCATCAGTAAATCATTTGTGATAACATGTCAGGTCAAGCATTTCCATGCAAATACTGGCCAAACAAAAGACTGTATCGTAAGCGTGTAAGATTGATAAGATTTTCTAAAGGCAATACTCGTATTCCCTTATGCTTCAATTGGTACAAAAATTACAGTAGAAATGCTCTTCTCACATTAAAGATGTTGTATTCACGCCATGAAGAGTAAATTTTGGAGAGAACTTCAACTTTGCAGTTCAGGTTGTTAGACTATTACCTTAAGAATGGTTATCTACTGGTCAAAGACACTTGCAGAATAGACATTAAAACGAAAGTGGGGGTTCAAATATGTACTGGGAACATTCGCTTCTCGAAAAAAGTTTCTGTTATTATTTTTGTATGTCGTTTTTAAATATTCACATGGATTATTTGAGTCCTGAACACCCTTTATAAATATTTATATAATTCTATATAATTCTATGAGTATCCCATCATCATGGTCAAATCGAACGATAACATACTGATTTTCGATTATTAATGAAAGAAGGTCGTAGCCAGAATAATCTAGATTTAAACACTTCATGACAATTATTTTCTTTTCTTTAGCAGACTCCTCCACAAGCTCCCATGCTTGTCCTGAAAATTCGCCTTTTCCAAACAAAAAAAATAAATATGTATTGTTCTTGCGGGAGCGCCTATTTGAAGGTAGGGTTGCCAGTAGCTTTACAGACAGCAGGGGGTTAATTATTTTCGCCTTTTAACTCCAGTCTGATAAATCTACTCTTTGGCTAGTCTACCGCACAGTTAAATTCTTCAGTAAAATAGGACAGTGTATGAATTAACCATCTTAGCGAATCCCTGTCATTTGTTCAATACACTTATATACACACCTGTAATACCTCTTGGTTAACTCCTCATTAGTATTAATATCGAGAGCCATTACACCGACACACCCATTGAGAGCAGTCAGCATAGTTTAAATGCTGGTAATTGTCTGGTCCTGGACGGAAAATTCAGGATATTCTCTCAGGTGAGTATATTCAGCATGTGATCAATGATATCGTAGAGAAGGGATTTCCTTCTTCGTGCTCATTATAGTTTTCCTGGTGGTGTAAAGTGAGAGAAAGGTTGAGCTCAGCGTCATACCTTGATCTGTTTTTTTGAAATTAGACAAAAATAAATCGTACACCAAGTTGTACGACAAAAGGAACGATTTTGAAATCACTGACTTTTCCTACTTGACCAGTAATATTCCGACCTGTCCAGCTTATGGTTTGTAAATTTCATAACTCCCGAGATACTGTAGAGCTTGTGATCCATATGAAGACTTTCGAGTGAGACAGAGTTTTCTAGAGCCGATGAGACAGGTATTTTCACGAAGTAGGTTTCAAAGATCATTGAAGAAGTTCTACGGTAGATATGGAGATCTTATATCAAAATATGACAAATCTCACTCGGATGATGAGATACAGTACTCCTGACTTTGAATCACAATTTGGAAACTAGCAGAATTACCATAAAACTGCTTTTTTAACTTTTTTGTTCAATTTTGACGGGCGTGGCATACTAACAGGGACCGCTTACCTATTCCTGACCCCTGGTACCATGACTTCGCTACTTGTTCGAGATTGCTATTGATTTTGTCAGTTTGTAGTTGTTGTTGTTGTTGTTTCTGCTAATGCTGCTGTTGTTTTGTCTTGGACCTGGTGATTTACCAGCCTTGAATGATAAGGATTGCTGCAATTGATTTGATGCCGCATTTTGTAAAATTTACGTGCACAAAACGAAAGTTGGAATCCATCCAGGTGACTCCATATTGAAAATGGTTGCTAGATCTTAAGGAGATAGTCAACAAAACTCTTTTGTATACGTTAGGTATCTATATAGACAATCCAGCTAGAAAATCATTTGACTTTGACACATGGAAAAGAATTCATGGGATTACAAAAGGTGAAATGAAAATAGGTCACCATTCTGGGGAAGTGTGAACGTCAATAGTCTTTATAGAAGTCGTCGGCGATAATCAGATTTTTGTAGGAATGAAAGTTACTTTAGTCTAGATTTTACGAAAATCACTCCTCAATGCGAAAAATATACGATATTTGACAGATTTTCTTATAATATTATCTACAGAAAAATGTCTATGGAGCACGGACTTAAGATGAGCACACACGCACGCACAGTCAATCAATGAATCAATCTTGAATAATAAAGAAATGAGTAGTGAACGTGCGGTAATTTTAAAAACTTAGGAAAAGAGAGGGTGACATTTAGGAAATCAGATAGACGGAAGATACATATAGGGCCACCTCATAATAATAATTGACAGGTCCTCAATGTCATTTATTCACGTGCAATATCTTGAAATTATTGTACGGGTTCCGAAGTTTATCTCGAGCACAATCTGAAATGTTCTGGCCATTGATTCACTCTGGCCTGGCATGACAGGTGAGAACTTTCGTTCTATCAGTAGTCGAAGGCGTTAACTTTGAAAACTCCTGTATTGCCTTGTTTGCATTTTCGAGTGACGTACACACATAGTGCCTTAACACAAGGCAGACAACTCTAATTCAAAATAATCCATGTTGCATATGGTTTTAAGTATCATGTTTGCTTTTATGTGACTCTCACTATTGTTTAAATGAGTGATGCAAATGAATTCAGCACAACCGACAGTGAATTTATGATACAGCGAAAAAAACAACGAAAAACAGACAAACAAACAAAACAAACAAAATAAAGACAAGTCGTTGTATTGTGAGCTCTTTGTAATGCTCTTTACTCTTAAGAATCCATTTTAGTTTTAATTAAGAGGTACAAATGACATTGTGTTAAACGTACATGTAGATTTCATTAAAATAGGCTAAGGTAATAGCAGTACAAAAATTTATAATTGCTACATCACACATTGCAATTAGGAGCGTTCACATAACTGAAAATCTATAACAAATGCGTAAATATGTCAAACGTTTTGTTATCAGAAAAATAAATTATCATTCTCAGAATAGCCATCAACGGCGTTTCTCCAATTTCTTACAGCTACATCACACCAATTTACAATGATTTGAATAGGAACATCTGGGGAGTTAGCGGGCCGGTGAATGATGTACTGACCGGTTTCCATTGTTACCCGGTCCACTGAAGCCACGGAGTCCACGGAGACAATTTGCCCTCCTGGCGTCGGGCAAATTGTCACCTACTCTTGGGCAAATAAACCCATGTATTCAGGCAATAATATATAATAACTACCAAGTCGTAGTAATCATTTTAAATTACTATGCTTGCACATATTTTTTCTCTTTCACTTTTTAGGTCATTCGTTCTCACGTGAGGAGCACATACAATGGATGGTCAGTCAATGACCCCTCGTACCACCTGTGGTGAGAACCTGAAAGAATTTGTGAGCAGAGAACCAAAGGTATCCAAAATCTCCATAAAAGCATATTTTTGCCAGTGTGGAATCAACAGACAAACCTATTTCTATATATGAGCTCAGTTAAAAATTAGCCAGACAGGGAAACATTTGTTGTCCTTGTCCTCCCGCCCCCATGCTTGTCCTGTGACAGTTACCTTTTCAGGGAAGAATTCAAAAGAAAAGACGACCTAAGGTAGCCGTCATTATTTACGGCCTGGGGGAGGGTCGGAGGAATTTCAGCGGAAACTTCGAAATTTTGAGTAACCCCTTGTCAACCATAATGAATTTGATTAACCCCCTCTGTAACTAAGAAATTTTGACTGCCTCCCCCTCCCCAACTCAGAAAAGTTGGATACCAATATTTGTAAAATTTACAAAATACATGAACAGCAACAGGTAAAGACCTTTCAAATGCCGAGGTAACCTGCTAGATTATCGTTGGTTATCTCATTACGATTGAAAAGGGTAAAACCAACAAAAAGAAATTCAAAGTGACAACAAAATGCAGATATAACCATATAATATTGTTTAATTTAGATGGGTATCATGACAGGGTTTTCACTAGGATATCTGACTGGGGAGAATTCGAAAGTACATGGCGGAGAACATGCGAGAGGCTTAGTGGAAAAGTGTCAGAGGAGGCTGTCTTCTATCTTGCTTTGAAAGTTTGAGAAATTGATGTGTGCAATCTTGCAGCAGTATCGTGCAATCTGAGAAGTGTTTTTAATTTGTTTTTTCACTAAGTAAAACTGTTAGAATACCCCAAGGGAGAGAGCACGAGAGGGGATACCCCTCTCGTATTGAACATTTTTAGAAATTGATGCGTGTAATGGTGCAATCTGAGAGGTGTTTCAATTTACTTTGCACCCGGTAAAACTGTTTGAAAATGACATGGAAATCAGATAGCTTTATTGTATGATCAGTGTTTGAGTCACAATATTCAAATACTGAACAATGACAATACATTTTGTAAAAAACAGTTCTCAGTTTGCCTGAGATGGAAGACCAAAGAATATACAGGCATTGGAAATATGTGACCTTTTTATGTCAAAATTGTTACTGAACTGAAGTCAATTAAAATTTATATTCTGTGATAATAAAGAATGAATTCACAACAGTTAAGTTTTGTCCTAGATCCTGTGAAAAATTTGAGAAACTGATTTATGCAACGGTGCGGTCTGGTACAATCTGAGAGGTGTTTTCAATTTGTCTTTTACAAGTAAAACTGTCAGAACACCCAAAGGGGAGATCACGAGAAGGGATGTGCCCCCTCTTGCACAAAAAATTTGAGAAATTCATGTGTGAAATGGTGCAATCTGAGAGGTATTTCAACTGATTTTGCACAAAAAAAATCGTGTAACCCCATTCTTTCTGTCCACATTTTGAGCAACCCCCCTAAAAGTTTTCAATTTTTTGAGTGAGCCCCTCACATTCCTCTGATTCCCAGGCTATAAATAATTACGGCTCCTTAATGACCACGTTTATCCCAAAATCGACTTATAAAACTTATAAATGATTCAAAACTAAGATACAGTATTGCAAACCGTTTAACATCTTTGGTATGGAGATGAAGCTTTTATAAGTAGATTAATTCAAGTAACCTATGCCTGAATAACAATGGCGCTTTCAGAAAGAGAAAACTTGCTTGACGATGAACTTGTGGCCAAAACAGTTTATAGGAAGATGACAAAAGGAATTGCATAGTTCTAATAATGGTATTGATGAAGGTCACACAGAATACGTAACGTCAACCATTCATTGTTCTTCTCTTGTACAGTGTATAGTGATGCATGGGCCATGGACATGTCTGGATCCTACATTGCGTTCATACAAATAAAGAACGACTATGTTATACAAAGGAGAACAAACAATACTTGAATGATAACGATTGCTGGAATTGATTTGATGTCATATAGATATAATCATTTTAGCGTCAAGTGTCTTTGACGTATATTCATTACAACTGTCATGTTCATTCTCTGACAGGTATTTCAAGACCCAATTCACGGAACCGTTGAGCTAGATCCTGTGTACATGGTCATTATCGACAAGCCAGAGTTCCAACGTTTGAGGGAGATAAAACAGCTTGGAACAGTCAGCTTTGTATATCCGGGTGCTGTCCACACACGATTTGAGCACAGTATAGGGTAACACATTACTTTCATAGTATTGGTAATGTGGCTTTTTTAATACCAAAGTATCAAGCTTAAAACCCTTTGCCGTTAGCTCATGGTTATTCGTTTTCTGTATTATTTCGTTTTACAGCACATGCTACTTAGCCTTGAGGATGGTCAGGCATTTAAAAGAAAAATATCAAGAAAGTCTGGGAATAACAAAGGAAGAGGAGTTATGCATCGGATTAGCGGCGCTGTGTCATGATTTGGGCAAGTGGCTAGCTGTGAAACGTTTTTATTCTGGTTTTGAGAGTTCAACACTTTTGGAAATTCTTTAATAGCTTTTTAAAATTACATTATGTTTTAAACTTAGTCGTAGCACTAGTAAATTTTATGTATCTCTTCAGGCCATGGTCCATTTTCCCATCTATTTGACGATCAGTTTCTTCCACGATACAAACCTCTTGGATACGAAGATTGGTCTGTAAGTAAGAAGTCTTATTAATTGTGGAAAAATACTTGTTTTCCTTGTGATTTTGGATTCACTTTCAAAATTACCGATAACCAATGATCGACAGGCTACTATTTAATTTACCGCAGCTGAGTTGTAAACCTTCGTTTTCAGCAAAACATGCCCGGTAATGAAATACCACTGCAACGCTAAAAGCGACAGAGCAAACAAGTTTTTTTTCACTCTCACAAGATATTCTTAATCCAAGATTAGACTATGATTAGTCAAAATGTTTTATGCATCATGTAGGTAAAGTAACCCAGTTATTATCTGTATCTGAGTCTTGGCTGTATTGGTTCTTCAGCTAAATAGGTAGATAAATTTAATGGAAACATTTGCAAAATTCTGAGATGAATAAAGAAATTACAGTTTACGGCTTTCTGTCAACATTTTTGAGTCCAAAATTCCATAGCCTATAAACTAGGTCGACCAAATTATAATGCCGCTTTCTAATTTGGAAAAATTTAATTGTAATCTTCTATTGTAATCTTCTAATGTGAAATTATTTCAATTCAGCATGAACTTGGATCCATCAAAATATTTGATGAAATGGTTGATAAGTACAATTTCAGAGGTGTGTTCAGGACTTTTGGCTACGAGATGAATGGTCATGACTTTCATTTGATAAAAGAAATGATATACGGACCACTTGTCAGAAGCGACAACAATGAGGAGAGAGAATACAAAAAGGTAAGCTCGTTTGGTCACCAATGTACAACACCCACTTATGGACTCTTTCGCACCCTTAAAAAACTGGTAGAAAATTCGAAATTGTTTGACGAGATTGGCGCAAACGTAATATTAACAAAATTGTACATTACGCAGACTTGCGTTCAAAAGTACAGTACAACTCAAGAAAAAATTTGGTAATTAATCTCTGAGATTTGTAAAAAGATTTTTTTTCACCGATGAGAACTAATGTTTCGCTTGCAGATCTGTATGTTGGTTTCCTTGCGTAAGCTCAGTCTTTTAACTAAACTGTAAATAAATAGACATCAAATCAGGTCCAATAATCGTTATCATTCAAGGTAAACTATGAAATTTACCAGGTCCAAGGAACATATAGATGATGACAAAGGCAATGGGGCCATCTTGAACCACGAAATAGTGGTGGTACCAGGTGTCCGGAATGGGTAAGCGTACCCTGCCAGCTAGCCGCACCCGTCAAGATTGACCAAAAGCGACAAATTCATTGTTATTTGGTGAATTCACCAAATTACTTTTGTGAGTCAAAATTTGGTATGCTGTCACTCATCATTTGAGAAACAGACAGGTCATATTTGGATACAACATCTCCGTATCTACCGTAGAACTTCTTAAATGATTTCACTAATCTACTTTCTGAGAATCCTTGCCTCACTAACTTTTGAGCTAATAGGCTGTGTCAATATGAATGGCATGCTCTACTGTATCTGAGGAGTTGTGAAATATACACACCATAAGCTGGAGATGACGGTATATTGCTCGACAAAAAGGGAAAGTTTATGATTTCAAAATTGAAATCGTCTCTTTTGTCATACAGCTTAGTATATAGTGTATTATGTCTAATTTCAAACAATACATCTAGGTATGATGCCGAGTCCACACTTTCAGTTGTTTCTTTTATTTCTAAATCATCTGGGTAGATTAGGTGTAGATAATTGGATATACCAGGATTGTTTTAAACTGATGAGATCATCGATATATCTGTGGGTGTTGTTAAATCGCTTGGCAATCCTTTTACACCCAGATTTCTGAAGTGATTGCATGAACTCTGCTTCATACAAATATAAAAATAAGTCTGCAAGAAGTGGGGCGCAGTTTGTGCCCATGGGAATGCCTATGGTTTGCCTGAATGTCATGCCAGCAAACTTGATAATATGTTGTCAATTAGGAAATATAGCATTTGAATCACCTCAACATCACTGTATTTGAGTTTGGCATCACTGTTGTTGGTGAAATAGCCTAAGTTGCGCTTGATGGCAATGTATTCATACCATTCTTGTAAAAGAAGGCTTTCTTCACGAGAGATGATAGCCTGTCTTTAAGTTTGTTAAGCATCACCATTGCTAGCAACCTTATAAAATAAGGTAGAAATCTATTAGTGTTAGCTTTTAGATCATTCTATCCAAGGAGCACTTCAATATTAGAATTGAGTCGGTGTTTATAACGTTATCAATTAGTTATCTTTAATCTAGTCTCACATGGGTCAAGTCGTTTTCTGGATGCTTTGAGCACGACCTTCAAACAAATGTCTTTGTTGATTCAATTATTTCGGCATTAACAGACACATTTTCAAGTATCTAGTATACTAGATTCTATTAACAGTGCCAACCTCTCGTCGATATATGTTCAGCTAATTAATGATAATTTTACATTTGTTTTACAGGCTGAAGCCTACACCGCGATCCAGCCAAATCGACAGTTCCTATACGAGGTGAGTTCCGAACCGATTACAGATGAGTAGATTTTCGTAAATAGATCCTACGCAAATACAATACTATCCACTCACAAGTCACGTGTAGCGAAATCAACTGGTATTGATGTGCTGAACATCCTTGTTGAGAGTACATGCATGCGTATTAAGATGACATGAGATTATCCCTTATCCATATAGATTGTGTCTAATAAAGCGAATCAGATCGACGTTGATAAGTGGGACTATTTTGCAAGGGACAGCTATCATCTAGGTGTATCATCCAATTTCCTGCACGATCGATTCATCAAGTTTGCACGTGTATTGCAAGTTCCACGGAAGGGCGAACGAATGAAAGAAATATGCTACAGAGATAAGGTGAGTATAACTTTGTTGCCTTTTGAAAAATAACGAAGAAAGGATTAACCCTGGTTTCATGATAAAGTAAATGCAATTATTGGAAGCAAAATTCATTAGTTGTTTCTTGTAGCGAATATTATCCAATAAAACGTCATGTCTTCTGATTTAAATCGTACAGTAACGCTTCTTCTGATAGGGGGGGTCGAATATTTTCGTTGATAGCTTTGTCAGTACATTGTCATCGTGCTTATGTATTGTTTGTTTCATTACTCCTGCTTATCCATTAACGCACCTTGTTGACTCTGGAGTTTAGGCAGACCATAGAGTGACTCGTTTCTATACTACTGAAATGCCAAAACAGTTATAAATTGTTTTGTTCCCTTATTATTGTTAAAATCATATTGTTTAACAGGAAGCACACAGTGCATACGAGATGTTCCACACAAGATATCGTCTCTATCGTATGGCATGTTTTCATCCAGTTACTGTTGCAGTTAATATTATGTGAGTCTTTACGTGCTCAAAGTTCCGTAAACTTACCAATGTAAAGGTATTTGATATTCGCGTAAGGAACACCTTATGTCAATTGCAAGGCGCATTTAGTTCAAATCAAATCAGCTTCAAGGGCAACTTAAAGCACAGCTTTTTGTGATATTCTTATTTCAGATGCCTTAACACGACTTGGCAATCGGATTATTTTGCGAGATCTCGTTAAAAAACTTTCAAAGTTAAAATAAGCTATTATATATTTTAAATGCTAAGATGAAAATCTGACTAAAATAAAACTTTTACATTATTAGATCTTATATCTAAATATGGCAAATCTGTCACTCAGATGATGAAAGACAGTATTCCCGACTTTGACTCAGAACAGTAATTTAGCAGATAGCTGAATTACCGTACAATAACTTTGTCACACCAGTTCAATCTTGACGGGTGTAGCATGCTAGCAGGGTACGCTTACCCATTCCGGACACCTGGTACCACCATTATATAGTGGTTCAAGATTGTACTACCGATTTTGTCAGTGATCTTATGTTTCTTTGTGTGTTTGTTTTTACTGTTTATTGGACCTGGTAATTTATTTGCCTTGAATGATAATGATTGCTGGAATCGATTTGATGTCATATTTCAAGGATTTGTGATGCGCTTGTAGAAGCTGCTCCCTACCTGACACTGACAAAGCCAAATGGGTAAGTTCCATTTTTTATTTTCTGATTATTTTTCGAAAGAAATCTTCTAAAACCTGGCTCTACATAGTGCTGCCCAACTTTTATTATAATCAATGTTTTCATTGTTCATTGCTTTGATAAATAGTTTGTGAGCGGTACTCATAGCGAGTGCGTTTGCGGATGTTTCATGAACTCTACAGCGTGTGTTGGGGTCGCAGTCAGAAAAATAATTACTAAAATAGCTGGTAATATACTTCTTTTTAAGGTAGAATGCACCTCGGGGACAGGTATTTCGACTCAAAACATTTTTAACAATTCTTTTCTGTTGTATCACTTTCGGGGGGGGGGGTTACCTTGAAGCTCTTCAAGAAAAATAACTTTCACTTTCACCACTTCAGTCTTTTGGAAATCGAAAATGTTACTTTTCTCCATAGAGTTAACACACGGATGGCGGCCATTTTGAATTTCAAATATCGAAAAATCTTTGGTAATTTATATCTCTAGTACATGTACCAAAATTCGAATTGTGACCTCCGATTTCTATTCTTGAATTTGGAAATGAATTACTGAAAGATTTCTCAAGCCGATGTTTAAGTCAATTACGAGGCGCATACTACCTATAGGGTGGGAATTTAGCCGAGTGGTTTGACTGTGACGTCTAAGTTCGCTAGGTGACTTGGTGTCACACGTTGAGAGTTCGAATCTCATCGAATTTACAGAATTATAAGTGTAATCACAGAAGTGTGATCACAAAAGGAATGTTGTCATGATGTCTTTGTATTCAAAGCTGTAAATACAGAGCTCGTATTTGAAATAAATACTACTGATGTTAGAGTTATTACATAGGGTAAGAAAGATGTATGCAAATCTTATCTTCAAAATAACATTTAGGAAGCCTTACCAATTTATCCAAATATCCGAAATTAATGACAATAAAAGACGATCATGGAAGTTTTGCTTGACCTAACAGGATCATAGAGGGTACTCGATAATGCTCTTAGCCAGCGTGGTATCGAAATAGCCTCCAGCAATTAAAAACTATACTCCGTGATAGTCGTCCCTGGAACACTACATACGGTAATCTTTAAATGTATCTATTTAAATCATGAATCACGAGTGGTATGGAGATTACTGAACCATTATTCATAATTACTAATTCCGTTTATTTCTAGAGAGAAGTTTGATATGCTTATGATTCTGAAAGATATGGAGGCTTACCGAATGTTGGACGATACCATCTTAGGTGTAATACGTCGTTCACATGGAAATGTTAAACTCACCAAAGCAAGAACACTACTCGAACGGATTCAAAAACGAGAACTGTACAAGCTAATTAGAAGGATAAAGTTAGAGAAAGATGCGAAGGTCGCCGAAAATGTAAGCTATGTAGTGTATTCTAAGATAACAAACACCAAACAAAAACCCATTTTGAAGAGTGTGAGAACAAAACGGTCATTTATCCACCGCTACAAACTTCAAGTCCCAGTACCTGGTTCTACCGTCATCTTCGAAAAACAAAATTTGCTACTGAGATAAGTTTCAATGAAAATGAAGGTAAAGATATAAACAAGGAATTTATTGTAAATTGCCTTATCGTATGCATGACAAGTTGACATGGAAAGCATATTATATAGTTTAATTCAATCTATTGACATTGAAGAATATGAAAAAACTGGCTGCCTAGTCGCAGTATTCGTCAAAAGAATATACAGTTAATTTACTCGCAATTGCTTATTATTGTACAAGTCAGAGAAACAAAAACAAAAACAAACAAAAAAGCATTTAACAATGTTAGAAATAAGTGAGAACGCTGTCAAGGTATTTCATCCAAAAATTAAACCTGTACAGGCTTCTTTACTTTCGTCTTGGATCGTGATCTACCATAGATTTATCGGAACGTCTTGAACTACAAAATGAGCCGCATGTCTACCTGATGTCTTTTGACACTAAAATCAAATCAAATTCTGAAGCCACATTATGTAAATTCAAATTAAATTTACATTAATATACATACATTCGGCTCAAACAGATAAGTGTCAACAAGCAAACGTTTGAATAAATTGAAGCAACATTACTTTTTATGTTTTAGCTTATTGAATAGGATATTTCATCATGAAATACTTTATTTGAAATTAAATGTGGATAAACTCTTTATCATACTTTAATTGTTCATTGCCTTTCCTACTCAGGATGTGAAACTTGAAGATATAGTAAAACAAGATAACAGTTTTAAACTTGACGATATGTGTTTTAAGGTAGGCTACTAGATAATTGCACAGCTGAGATAAAACCAAACAGAAAAGCAATACGATCACGTCGTATCTCTTTTGTGTGGAAAGAACTCAATAAGTCTATTAATCAGTATGTAAGCATGTAGATAAGCTATCTCTACATCTTGTCTGTTATAGTTCGACAGACCTTTTTTGCATAATTTCTTACTGTAGAACTTTAATTACGTAGATTCTGGCATCAAGTCAAACAAAATCTAGCCAGATGCAGTCGGTATGAAAATGAAATATTGTGATAGATAACGTTCAAATTATATATTCGTCCTATGACTATTTCTATATTTCGTGGCAGCTCTTGAAACATACCAAACAGACCATAGAAGTGAATTTAGATTTTAAATGTTGTCAAAACGTTCTTAATTTCATACTTTCATTCACAACATCAATTTTGCTTACTACTATACAGATTGTAACTCTTGACTATGGGATGGGTGCCAAAAATCCTGTTGACAAAGTTCTGTTCTACAGCAAAAGAGATCCAGAACCTAGACCAATTCCACAGGATGAGGTACAGTCATTCATGTCACTCTTTTTTGTAAAAGTTAAAGCATACCTGTTATTACTACTTTGTTCATTTTCATTTTAGAAAGCTAAGACAATTCACAGTGGTGGTTTCCAGTTTGTGTGTGCATTCTAAGTCGTAATTATTGCATATATGTCTGTATATTTAGCTAACAGATCATTCCTGTATCTACATTGATTAGTTATCTTGATTTCACAACTTTAAGTAATTCATAAATGACGCATAATATCAAGTATCAGATATTGTCTGCATGTTACAGTAACTGATTTAATTCATTTTTTTGATACATGACAATTATTAACCGGCTAAACCTGGTCACCCTTACACTATTTCTCAAGGTGTCTCATCTGCTTCCCAAGACTTTCCAAGAACGTCAACTCTTTATTTATGTCAAAGACTCCGACAAAAAGGAAGTGGCCTCTAAATGTGTCGATGAATGGGCTCAACATCAAACCTGGATACCCGTAAGATATATACATATATATATCTCCGAGATGCAGAGGTTACAGAGTTTTGTATTTTATAAATATATACATATATATATATATATATATATATATATATATATATATATATAATATATATATATATATATATATATATATATAATACAAAACTCTGTAATCTCTGCATCTCGGAGAAATTTCACATTATCCACTCAGACAAGTCAACACTGCTAAACAAACGTACAGAATTTCTTTCGAAATGTAGACACAGAAGCAAATTCCTTCTCATTAATACTTGAACACGCATGAAACAGGCTGTACCCTACTGATGTGCAGCGTGCTCGGAAGGTTATATCTGATTGGTCGATTGTCAATATTCTCAGCAACTTAGGGAGTCTTTTTGTATATTTTATTACAACAGTAAGATTCATCCACCCAATTGGCTATCAGCTTCCGAGACACTGCACATCAGCCCTCTGTAGAGTAATCACGACAAGTTCCACGTCTAGCAATAACGATGCCCTGCGGAAACGCATCGAGCACTATACATTGCCTGAATTGACACTAACCCACTGATCATATTGTTACGTGCAGAGAAAACGAACAAAAGGGTGAACTCAGCAGTTAACGTTTAAACAAAATTTATTACGAAAATAAATCTAATTGCTAAGTCAGGGATAGAGTACAAGCTTTAAAAGTGTACAGACTACTTATCTCAGCTGGGACGGCAAAGCTCCAGTCTCAGAGTTGTAATAGTCAGTCGGATGAATGAACAGTCCTTTGGCTTGCAGGCTTGAAGTTGCACAAAGTCCACAGTATAAATCCAGCGTTGGCAGTGAAGGTCTTGAAAAGTCTTGAGAATGACTACTGCTGGAGTTTTGAAACACTTATAGTAACACACAAGAGACACGATCCCAAAAGTCTGCCTGGAAGCTGTGCACGTCCCTTTTATACCCATGTGCTTACATAAAGGCATTAAAGAACAATCTAGAACTTTTATTGACACGCTAATTACTGTTCTAAAATTATCTCTCTTGCACAACTAATCAACTTTCCAGAACATTCCAAACATGACTAATTGAAATCAAGGTTGTGAGGTCATTAAGGGCAGTGACCTTGAGAATGTTCTAGACTAATTGAACTCAGGTCATGATGAGTGTGGGGGAAATGACCGACATAACAATATATCTATCTATCTATCTATCTATCTATCTATCTATCTATCTATCTATCTATCTATCTATCTATCTATCTATAATATAAACTACAAAACTTAATGTCTCTAATAACTAAGTAAGTAATAGGAATTGTTCATTGCCCTCAGCGAGCTCGATTTTCAAGAAGACAAGCCGCAGAGCTGCCAAGGCAAGATGTTCATGTGTGACCGATAATTATAGTTTTATTCAGATTTACAGTCAACTTCTCTGTTGGCTTCAGAGAATATTTTGAACCCTGAAACTGTTTTTCGACGGGATTGATACTTATGAAAATCAAGTGAGCCCCCCTCTGTGCCGTTTTGAAAACTAAACCCCTTTTGCAGTTGTTAAATTTAAGGTGAACCCTTCCCCCGGATTTTGCCGAACCACCCCCGGCCGTAATAAATGAACGCTTCCTAAGCTGACCGAACTTCTCGCGTTGTTCGATGGCTTATCTACCAGGACAAAGACAAATGTATCAATATCTTCACGTGCTTCTGTGTCCGCATTAGTCGTACCACACACACTAGCCATGCCATTTATCAGTTTGTCGCGAGAATGAATAGTGATACTTTGAACTCGGTGTAAAAAATATCTTTTTCGTTTTCCAACAATATTCATCGTAAAAAGACACAATCGTAACTGAAAGTACTTGTTTGATAAATTGTAGATTAGGTTTGTAGTCTTCTTTAGGTGACTTGCCTCATGTTGAAATTTGCATATCTAAATAACTTAGGCATTTTTTTTGTAATCTTAGATCAATGAGTATAATCTTTTCTGGAAACTGATGTGTAGGTCATCGGCCTTATACCGATTCATTGAAATTAGCACAAAATGTCATATTGACTTTTAAAATGTCATATTGACTTTTAAAACGTATTTCAAATTCAATAAAGAACGTCAGGTCTTACAAAATTATCCAAATAATGTCAACTTAAATTTGTTTGTTCCTAGACATGATATTTAATCCTGAATTATTGAATCTGATACAGGATTGTTTTGATGTTAATTTTTTTTTAATTCCTTTCCTCACGCTTCTTGAAAATAACCCGCTTTTTGAAAGTTAAGCTTATTGATGACTAGCCTATTTGAACAGCTATTCTAGTTTTGTAACCTATTTCAGATGTAATATTTCAGTTGCATCCTCAAGTCGTGTCGTTGTACAATTACTAACGTTTGGCTTCAAATGGTCAGTACAAAGTTTCTCTTACGAATTCCCAAGTTCTAAACGGTATCATAACATTTTATTCGTTGTTTTTAGTAAAATCACATTCCGAAAGGTCGCTCATTTATTTACAGTAGGGGCCTTCAAATTAGTCCAGAACACAACAGCTAATTTAGTTTATATTTCCAAATTTCTGCATTTCATTTGGCCATCTTTTTCGAGCAATGAAATTTAAGACGTCGTTCAGAAACTTAAACATGAAAGCTGTTTTTGTTCGGTATTAGAAGGAGTAAGTTTCAGACCTTTCAAGCCTACATTTCTACTTTTATCGACATTTTCGTTATCATTACGTTTCAGAAACGTGAGCCAGAAACACCCTCAGTTAGCAAGGCCAAGAAAATTAAATGTCCGCCGTCGACATCTGAGAAGAGAGATAGTGTCGAAGAAGGTAGTCCAAGTGAAACCAAACGTGCCATGCTACAAGAAGACGAACATTGAATTTAGTGTCTAAAGTCATTATTTCGGTTTATCCCGTTATATGTTAGAAAACAAGCAAGTGATCTTGGAATAATTTTGCTTTAGAAAGAGAATAATTCCCCTCCATCTTGGTAACACTGGTACTTTATAATAGAAAACACGCAATGCACACCAATTATTGTTTAATTGAACAAAATTTCTTTGCCTAGTCTACCATGCAAAACACATTTCTGTCAAATATAGAATTTTTTATGTGAATTTTGTGAACTTTTACCAAAAGTAGTTGACACACGTCTGAATAATAGGCACACACAGACCGTTTAATACTAACTAAAATGATTTCTTTGGCGGGGAGTTGGTCTCTACTACCTCCATGGTCTGACCTTATTCTTTCTTACTAACCTAACCATAACGAAACCCTGGTTAATAGTGGTTCGTGGAAAACGCTGTGTGCGTCAAATGCTCAGTATTCGTACAAACAGACCGTTTAATATTCAAAAGTCAATTAAAAACATTTATCTCGGAAAATGAAGAAAAATAACTTTTCATGTTGCTTTTATTCACATTTGCATTATTTTTAGGCCTTACAGTTTTTATAGACTTTAACCTTTATATTTTGCTGTTAGTTTTGAAAGGACCCCATGGAAGATTACAACCTTGTTGGTCATCTTCCCGATTTGTGCTTGTAAATGGGAAATTCTTCATTGCAAATAAATAAACAAACAAATAAATAAATAAATAAATAAATAAATAAATAAATAAATAAATAAATAAATAAATTCGTGTCCGAAATATCCACAAGGTCCTACTGTTTAACATGAAGTTGGAAGAAGTAAGAGTTACACGATTGGTGCATGTGCATTTACATTTGATTCGGCGATAAGTCAGTTTGCAAAATGCACCACCAGGCACTAGAGTAAACTAAATTTTCTGCAAGTATTCTACCAAACAAGAAAACCTTATTTCAACAAGAACGATACCAAATATCAATATGACAAGACTGATTAATTCAAATCATTGGTTTAGCTGAAGAAATAGCTAGATTGTTTAAAGAGCAAAGAACACCGATGTTTAGTAAAACGTTTCGTAGTAATCATGAGGTGGACGACACGCAAATGTTCGAATATCATTAAGAATCTCTGAGAAGTATTGGCCAAGCTGATAATATTCTAGTGAACCGCACACATTATTCATGATGACGTATCCTGCTGTCATGTGACTTATATAGTGAATTTCTGCTGCAAGTGGTCTTCCGAGTTGTACTGTTTGTTGAGTTGCTGTAATAGAAACTCGCCCACTCTACCCGGCGTCTTGAGTTAAGTGTCTTTCATCTTGTACTCCACATTGCCAGTGTTTCACTGCAACAGTCTTGTGTGTTTCATTGCACCGGTTACTTAGTAGTAGTTTGTAACTTCCTTGTTTTTAATTCAGGCTTGATCATTCTATGTATGCACAAAGCGTTTAAAATCATGTCTCAACGTCGTGCTTTATTCTTATGCTAAACGTAGCCGATTGATAGGCAAAATGAGCACAATTAAAGCTTCACCTGTATGAATTATGCAAATTTTTTTACACCTATTGACACCTTGATTAGGGCTTCGTAAAACCCGATGTCTTGCTTCTAAGGAAGTCCCTTGAACAAACACCTGGATTTGTGATCTTAATTTTATAGCTCTTCAGCGTGGACCGAATCTATAGGCTGTTTTTCGCAAGCCATATAAATGATCATTGCATAATGATATTATAATAAGGCTATTTAGTATCCTAAATCGTAAATCGATAAAAATGGTGTCCTAAAAAGTGACCATAGATTTTGTCAATTTGTAGCTTGCTTTACGAATATATCAAAAGGGCGAAATTTTAGTATGTGTATTTTGCATTATGTAACACTGTTTTGTTTATGTGTGTCTTATGTAACCACAGCACTTGATCACTGATAATTTAGTTCTGTGTCTGTACTATGTGTGTATCTTAGATGCACAGTTTGGCTAAGACCCTTTAGCGAAATAAATGGACTCTTAAACATTGAATCTTTTATACCTATGCAGTTTTCCTTCAAAGCGTGTATCTCTGAGGTCTCACAATGAATTAGCCATCATATCATGCACATCGCCCAATAAAAGTGTGTTGCAGACACTTTCATAATCGACATTCTGATTCGCTGAAATTACCAGCTGAAACCATCGTATTGATACTCAATTGTCCCCGAACGGCCAGTACGTCACCTTGGATCTTTTATGGAACTTCCTGTTTAAACAATGAAACTGGAATACGCCAAAATGTCGTAAAGGACAGATATGCAGCAGAATAGTTTGCTCTTTTTATCCAACTTTAAATTGCACACCCCTACCTTGTATACATGTTTAGTATCAATGTCTTTTTACTGTAATGTGATTTGTAACTATATTCGAACTCAAATAACGATTTCATATCACAGACCATTTCCATCGCAATTTTATCATTGTCCCAAGAATGGCTTTGTTCGATTGACAACGTTACGTATGTAAGATAGGTATTTCATGTGATACAATTCGGGAAAGCATAACAATATGTTTTAGTGATTATCATTTCATAATAATTACAACACTGATAATTATTCAGTAGAATTAATTTACAATGTCAGTAATAATTCAACTCCATAACTCATTATGAAAATAGTTCTCAAAAGTTTGAACCAGCAGAAAAAAATTGTAGTTCTAAAAACTTGTAATCTAGCAAAAAAAATAATGACAAACAGACAAACACCTTGTTCGGTCTTGCAACGTCAAATTGCTCATTTAAATATTTTAATTGAGGCTGGAATTTACATGGTTACGACTATCGTTGGCTGATGTAACACCAGTTCCTGTCTCTCTGTCTCCTTTTCATACGTTCTTTAAATTTGAGAATTATGCAATGGTATATAAATAAATCTTTCCTGACATCAGGATGATGAGTTGATATGCAAGCACATATGCATACCTGTTATAGAGATTAGAAGTGAACTTAAAGGTATACTGTCACCTGTTCCAATTTTGCCACAGTTACCATGGAAAGAGAAAATCTAACCAATCAGAGATTTTAAGCGGGTGGCCACTTTTTAAAAACAGCGCCCTCACATGGGCATTTGAATACCAAGGCACGCCCCTTTGACCATATATGGGCATATTTAGATTACAGGTGACTGTATACCTTTAAGGAGTACCGTATTTTGACCTATTAACGTTAACATTGACAAGTAATTGCCTTGGAGAGAATGGTCTAAAACGTTAACCACGTTGCTGTTATCGTAAATGTAATTCACATGAATCTCGTCGTGACTCGAATCGCAGTAAATGTAGTCAGACGAAGATTCTTGGATAATGATAACATTGCCGATGTGTTGGGCCTATCGTCAACTCCTCAAACCTTTATGGCTGGACTCTAGTAGTCCTGCGTGTCTGTTTGCAACCCCGTGTGCAATTTATTATTCAACTAGGACCCTAACTGGTCATGCAGTACCAGCCAATTCCATCGCATTTAATGAAGGAAAGCAGGAACATATTATTGTGAACATGTAATTTCTTGAATTGAATGTCAAATGCCGCGCAGTTAGCTATTTTTCCGCTATTTCTAGAATTTGCACAACTTTAACAACCTTAATTTTGTTCTTGATTTTGAAAGAGAATGTTACCCTGAAGAAAGTATGCCCCTTAATTTAAATTGATCTTTATCTACAATTCTGTCATCCCTGCCCTACGTGAAATACAGTGTTTGCTTTGCAAACACAATCTAGGCGAATGCTGGCTGATTGGTTCTGATGTAAGTATTATGTGTGCCCATATTATAGAACGGAAGACATTACCTGTAGGGCAACACTCTCTTGTCAACTGATTAAAACCGTATTGACAGCGTACTCAAACAAGAGCGCCCTCATTTACACTTTCAGACTCCAGCCCTTAGCAGCTCACGTGAGTTGACTTTCTATTGTACAATTAACGAAATTGAACAGGAACTTCGGGGCCGTGTTTCCATTTCCTGTAAGAATATTTTGCGTACTTCGTTTAATCCTTGATACAGAAAACTGGCAGCTGGGAATATTCATATTAAAATGTAACTACAACAACGTATTTGTCAGTGCTACGTAGTTACGGAGTTCACCTCGTTTTTAATCCAGAAAGGTGTGAAATTTCCAGGGGGGTCTAGAAAATTATCCAGAAACGGTACTACTATACGACTCATCTTGTTTGGTAAGATCACTTTAGCCTGACTAACAATCCGTGGAAGATGTTTTCAGAATTTGTATCGGTTTCGACGATGAACATGGCAGAATGTAAAATTAAATAAGGCCGCGTTTTGCTTCTTCACGTGAGAACGTTATTTCGCTGAGTATATCAAAAGGATTCGACACGTAGTTATTCGTGCAGGCAACGAGTTTGGATAACTGCTTGCTGAACACTGATGATTATCTTTAATTTTGGTCAATAAAGAGAAGACTGTAACCAAAGCTCATTGTTTTGTGTTTCAGTTTCGAGAGGAAATATACCAGCAGATAACCACAGCGTAACAAACAAACAAACAAAGCTTTTCTTCTTCGCAAACAAGATAGGCGTGTGCATGAATTTAATTTTTTATTCTTATTTCTGCCTCTTTTGAATAATAATAGTAAAATTTTCAACCTTATGTTCATATTTATTCACTGGTGTCCATTCTCCTTCTGTTAAGGTCACACGCTTCTCATCACTGCCCTCTCTGTAAAATGAGTGGCGATCAATAATGATTTCAAACGTGAATTTCACAGTCGCTTCGATTTGGATGGTTATCAATAAATGCTAACTATGCGCTGTAATGTGTAATCAAGGTAATTACTAAAACGCGGCCGACTTAATTACGACGTGAATGCAGAGGCAAATACAAGTTGGCCCCTTTCCACTCACAGTTAATCATTTCTTCGAATATTACGTAACATCATTGTCTAGTATTCGTAACACTTGTCTGTGATGCGTTCATGCAAGAATCATTTTCTCTTTCTATTGTTACAAAATCGTGTAAGAAATTTTATGGCAGACTCTCTTGTCAAGATTTTCGATGACCATTTGTCAAAAGTATCACCAAACAATCATCTGCCCCTTGAGAGACATGTCACCTTGCTGCTGACGTTCGATGATAAGCATGTCGATTATGCAAATAGTAGTTTCCTAGAGCATCACAGGAAGGCAATGCTGACATTCGTGTAAGTGACAGACAGACACACATTTCGGAAAAAACTTCAACTCAAGGATGTAAAATAAGACAGAATCAACCACAAGACAACACTTGGGTACTGCGTCATTCATTTAGATTAATATCTCCTTTATTGACTAATATCCTACACGTACAAAATATATATATCATACAATGACTGGTCGAAACAATACTGCAGTCATCCGTGTTTTTTTTGGATCTCGAATTTCTAGTTCTTTGTCAAAAACGAAAAAATAAATGTCCTTATCGGGATATCAAATTTCCAGTTCTTTTTCAAGAAAGAGAAAAATACTATGCTAACTACATGTACCCCATCATAGCAGACCGTTTCAATTTAATCGATATGAGATAAAAGTGACACATACGAGAAAAACGATTGTGTCGAAAAATAAATTGTTCAGTTTTATGAAAATTACAGTTTATTACATCAATCTTGTCTCTTGGTTAACACACTGGTCCTCTCTCGTTTTGTAAAAACACCTACAAAGATACTGTCTTTCGCTTATAAAACGTCAATTTAACCTTTCAGCGGTGCATTCCATATAAAATATCGTGTTCAAATTGTCACGTTATCGTGGCACAAAGGCCGCGTTCGAGTGCTGATCAAAAATTATCAACGGTGTTGCATTTCAGAGAAGTGTGACCGAAAAAAATAAAAAAAAATATCGGTGACCTTGACAATTTCTTTGCCTTCCCTGGCGACCTGAATTTCCTTCATCGAATATTATTACATATAAGAGCGGGTTTCATATAATTTAGCTCTACACTTATTCAGAAACATGAAATAATGTTATCCATTAAATATGTGTAATGTAATTGACTGTAAACAGGTAAATGAGAATAAAGAGAAGCCATTTGTGTACACAAAGTTACATGTACATATCAGAACAAAGGAGTTTGACGACACAAAGTCTGACGTGATAGATTAAAACGATCGAGCAAGCTAGAAAACATATATTAAAATATCTAAATGATAAACCATTTAATCAAGATTTTTTCAGTCTACTAGCGATAATTTATTTCCCAAATTCAAAGAAACATAATTGGAAAAAAATACGCCGTAATTTCTGAATGAGTGTTCTTGATTTTTATACTTCATTTTTACATGTTCCAACTTGAATACTTTAAATTCGAAGGGTTTGGCGAATGCAGTATATCCACATAAATGTCTTTGCTGTTGTTAAAACAGGTACACACAGGATAAAACTCGATGTCTCAAAAAACATCGCTTACAATCCTTCGTATGATGTGAGAAGTTTTTTTTCTGCCGTTCGTCAACACAATAAAGCTACCAATTGCAATCAGATACAAAGAAAACAATTTACATAAAGACGCTTGTTGACTTGTTTATATAAAATTGACATCAATATCACCAAAGGCATGCATAATTAGTTAATACCATGGCGCTAATACTTCTTTATATTAAGCTTGTTTTTTTCACGTCGTCTCCTACGATGAACAAAATCCTGGGTGACTTCTTCAGCCTTAGTGTTTTAGTTGTTCTTGTTTTCAAAGAACATGAAATCCTGTAAAAATAGAATTTGGACGTTGTTGATTAAGTAGGTACAGCATCTTAATTGTGTATTCTTTTATTAAAATGATCCACATTGCACTTCCGATGTGGTCCAGGACCACCCACTCACGTTTTAACACAAAGTAATTAGATTAGTTGCACCAATCCCGAAAAACAAATGGAAATTTGGGACATACATCCTACATTGTAAACAATGGATGTCTTTTTTCTACTTACTATCAAGAAGCAGGCGGCTAGCAGCGTGGCCTTGACCTTGACGTCCAAGTCAATTGGAACTGAAAGGCAAAAAACGAAAAACGATAAAAATTTGCAAAAATCAATTTAAATTTTAAAAATTCATGAAACACGAGAATAAAGACTGGTTTTTTTGCTTGTAAAATCCACAGGCTTCAAAACATGGCCTATATAAGCTATCCGAGGCGAGACCGTACGTTTAGCATATATTGGCACTGTAAGCTAGCTCGGTGATACCGTAGAGGTAAAAAAAATATTGTTTTCACCTCAATGGGGATACTAAAGCTAGCCTATAGTGCCAATGCACGTTAAGCGTTATCTTGGCGATGTTTCGCGAACCTGTAGTAAAATCGGATGTGTAAACATACCCCTTCGACTATCAACCGTTCGCTCACGTCGTCAGCACTCTGTACATTTAGTGGCAGGAGCAAAGTTCCATGTATGGTCAGTGGAGCTCCCATTGAGCTCCTCTAAAGCCGAGGAAATCTAGCATAAGTACGCCAGATTTTAGCCACTAGATAAACTATACCGCGGCGAAAACAGTGCGACGTTGCTGCATACGATCTATCTTCAATATGTGTTGATAAATAGGCATTTTATACAGTGGGAGTAAATGTGTTTTTCATCACTTACATTCAGCACTGAAGTTGGTAGCGTTGGTGAACATTTCTCTGGCGAGTCCTCCCCATTGCTTGCTCAGCTTACCGATTTCCGTCTTCTTGTCTTTCGTAAGAATCTGTTACAACAGGAAGAAGAAACAGAAAGAGAGTGAAACTGCTTATGTATTTTCCATCAATTTTTTCAACTTGCAAAAAACGCTTTCAATTTCTACCTAAAACATCATGCCAAAAAACCCTTTTCTTAACTCATGGATATAGTCTCTACAACCTTACTGTTAACGAAGTCCTGGCTAGAATTCAATTATCAACAACACCATTGTACATTGTAATGGGCAATGGGAAACTTTCAGTGGTGGGGAGAGGGCTGTCGGGAGCTTGAACTGTTGTGTGGAGAGGGGGGCGGGCAGACCATAGGTACTGAAGGGCAGTGGGGATGATATTTCAGCAGGAGGGCCTATTGTCCGCATATGCCAGTGGAAGAGCAGTTACGAAAAGCTCAACTTTACCCTCTGAATTTTAAGGTCAACGTCAAAATTATGTAAAATCTGCCTATCAGCCTTCGAACATGTTTTTGGAATGATTTTGTAAAATTGACCGAATTCACCAGTTGGAGATACGATTTGATACCCTTGGATCGAAGGAAGCGTGTTAGATAATGTACAAGTCCTGTGCTTAGCGCAAGAATTTCAAAGGCGATTGTGCTGCGTTGACAGATTCAATCGATTGTACGTGTCTGCCCAGACTCAGTTACTATTAATATTCGCAGCTACGCCCTGCACCGTGAATAATATTTGGAATGAATCTGAATCAAAAGCATGAGTCGAGTCTGAGTATCAGCAATATGGTTCTTCATTGTCTTCGGGTGATATATGAACAAGCCTGACAACAGAGTCGGGATGATGTCGCACGAGGGCGCTCTAGAACGGATGGGCCTGATAATGATGATATGATTTTTATGGCTTCTTTCCAATTAAATTGGAATTATTTTTTCTGACAAGTTGTTGTATAATTTTGTTCGTCCGCTCGACTCATTCACTGTTTGTAGATATGATTTATTTGCCATTTTGTTGGAATAAATTCATTTTACGACTAAATACTAGTGAGCGTTTTCTAATCTTACCGTCTGGTGGCAAGATAGGCAATGGAAGTAATTATACTGATTGAAAACACATCTACCTGGAACACCTGATCCCAGGTACAGCATACACCCTGGCAGATACAGCATGGGCCTTTCACGATCAGAACCGGCTCACGATTGGCGTCAAGGATGTCAAACTCCGCCACCCAGCAGTATTGCCTTGGAAAAAACAAGGAAGACGTTGCGTCAAACAGTGAAACAACAGCAGCCATTTGCCACGAAAGTCTTTCTCCTTCTGTTCGCGTTTGTGCGCGTGCGCATATACATATCTAAACATGTCAACGATCGAAAAATATATTTTGATTAGGTGATTATCTCGATGTGTAGTGTGTTCTATATAGAGCGGACACACATGAAGTCAGAAGAGAATTTCATATCGGTTTTGAACAAGATTTGACAAGACAAGATGGACCAGATCGACCAATATCGACCAATATATGTTATATTAACATGCATATATACACATACGAGCATACATACACGAATGTGGGAATGCATGTATACCTACATAATGTTCGTATATGAAGTCACGTAAGCATATATACGACCACATGCAAATACGCATACATACATCCGACACCATCCAAATAGGTATACTCCTGTAGATTTCAGTGTAAACTGTGTTTTTGTGGTTCTGCAGACCTGACTACATAAAATATACCACGTCACATACGTACCTTTGTCTAACATATCCAATGGGCGTACCCACTGGAGCTTCGATAGCAAGTTCAAAGGCACAGTGGTCTATGTTTGCGCACCAACAACAACCGGCACAGCACTTGAATTCACGGACCACTCGCATAACTTCCTACACAAGATGAACATAGTCAACGAGACAAAAATTACAAGTTTCTGTCATGAACCTCAAACCCAAAATGATGATATTTCACCCTCTCAATACATTAGCGTTCTTGATAAAGACAGTTCAACTCAACACCACGGAGATAGCTGCATTGGTTCCTTCGTTTGATAACTCTACATTTGACTCTATATTAAGATATTTCCGTACGATCTGCCTTTCGTGGCTTATGCAGTATAGACTGTCGGACTATTTAATCACCGTATAGAGGAAGATGCATCTCTGAAATGTGGCCGTTAGGATTCAACTATTTAATGGAAAATCGTGAATTTTAAGAATGTTGCGAAATTTTGGTTTAACTTTACGTCAAAATGTTCTTGTGATGATCGCGTACTCTTGCAGAGTGGTTCCTCTATCGGCAGACGATGGGCTAGATCAAATATATGTACATCATCCTGCATGTCACGACCCTCCATCTCCCCGGATATGACATTCATCATCAGTAAATCAGATAACTAAGAAGTACACATGGCCCGGTTGACTATGGTTGTTCTTTATTGTTACCTTAGAAAGTTGGTCATGACTGGTGAGACATTGCGACCTATCTAAGCGATATAAGTCGGTGAGCAGGTTTCTTTACACTGGGAAAGACATATCGTAACTTTATTCAAAACAACAAAAAGAAAGAAAAAAGCCAACACAAACTGTCATAATTAACTTACAGCCTGTGAGTTGTCCACGATATGCATCATGAAGCCCCTAGCAGGACCACAGCATTGTCTCATGCAGAGGTCGGATTCTGAGAAGAAAGATATTATTGTCATTAAAGGGGCATAGCAAGGCCATGGTTCCCTCTAATCCACACATCCCTAACTTCCCTCTTCAACATTCTCTTCATGGAACACGCAGTTACTGCAACCTACTAAACATTTTGTTTAACAACAGTATTGTAAAATGTCGAAAGGGTTGGGGGGGGGGGGGAGGTCGTTTCCGGAGAACAAATAAGCAGACACTGCACGTACGTAGTGAAGTCGACTTCCTATCGACGCTTATGCTGTAAACTTAAATTTTACACCCCATTGTTGATAGGGTCAATCTGTGCATCGATGAATTTGTCCTGAATACGTGGATGCATAATATTTTTGGCGTGCTGTTACGTTATATCATCAATGCAAACATGATGTGCCCTTACTCCTGTCAATACTAGCATCCCTTACCTTCCCCAGCAAAATACACCTGTTGTCCCATGCTGTTCTTGATCTGGTAACGGTTGCGGCATTCCCATCCAGTGAACGCTGTTTTTAAAAGATCCAAGATACTGGACGTTAATGGCTATGCCGTGACACCTGTGACGTCACAGACGAATCGCTCTAGCGTCTGTGTTTTCATTTTGATGTTCCAAGTTGAACCACACGGATGAGCCGTTGTCTTATTACAAATCTTCGACAGCCCTGTATCCTGTCATTCATTATGGCTTTCCCATAAAACATTTCGTTCTCACCCTTCCTGTCCCGTTGACGAATTTATCTCAAATCGAAAGATTCCTTTGATCAGAATGCACTTTCCTCAAAATAAGTACAAAATGCTCGGATCCTTAGATTTCTCGCCGAAAATAGGGCAAGTCGAACGGGAATATTTTGTTCGTTGTTTGTCAAGGAAATAGGGCAAATTACGTCTTCAAAATTGTGCAGCAATCAAACAAACGAAACTAAACTAATTGAAACCAACCGACCAATGAACAAGTGTTTATGGTTTGGGAGTATAGTCAGTCAGGTTCCTTACAACACATATGCCTATTCTAAAAACAAACAAACAAACAAACAAACAAACAAACAAACGAACAACAACAACAACAACAACGACAACAACAACAACGACAACAAACGTTTAAATGGTAATCAGTAAACTTACCTTCCATAAGTTCAACGACCTGATGAATCAAAACCTGGTCTATCTGAGTCAGGTACTCCAGACCTGGGGGACAGCCGAGAGGTGCCTGGGGAGCTGGCATCCACTGCGTGGGTTGCATCCCATGGGCGGCACCCATTGGCTGCCCGCTTACCTATGGAAACAAAGATGTGTGTGGCTGCCATCAATTATCTTACTTTCTTAGTTTGCTGTCTTCATGATGAGGTTTATTCAATTATTATAGCCATCAAATTATTGTTGTCTAACTTGAAGATGTCGCAGGTAACTGCTTTCTTTGTGGCACTACTTTATTAATATATCATCACGTTTTCAGATCGCTCACATTTGACATGATTACGATTATAATGATGATTATATGATTATATCATAGACACTAACTGCATACTACGATGTCTTCCTAAAATGTGCCTATGTAAAACTGACACCTGTAATTTACGTATGGAGATTTCATCATCATCCGCATCAACGTATTGAGTTCATCCGCTGTTTTACTTTAGCTTCATTCAAATAGACCAAGAGGATCGGACTATTCGGTCTGACATCTTCTTGCAGAGCCAACGCGTAACAGTTATTTGACCGTATCACGAAACTCAAATAGCCCCTTGCCGACTACGCAGTGTGGCCCTCTCTCCAGCCCTGATTTTAAGCTTAGTGTAGCTAAGCTAAGTGAACTTGCATCCCAGTAATACCAAAGTTTAGCTTTGGGCTGGCTTAGCCAGACCGTTGAGGGCAAATTACTAATTAGGTAAAATACTGAAAGCCGCGCATGACAAACCACGAGCTGCGAGGGAATCAAATTGCAAGCCATGCGTGCGGGTAGAAAAATAATATCGAGCAGACTGATTGACTTTGACGGATGAGTCATAAGCTTTGACATGACTAATTGATAACGATGACATGATAAAATCATTCAGTTCAGATAATTGAGTTCACTGACAAGCAAATTATGTCATCGATGAATTTCTTAATCAAGAAGCGAAATAATAAGGTTTATCTTTATCTCCTCACTGAAATGAAAACATCACAAGGCACGGAGACTTTGAAGAATCGATGTCACTCTCAACTCTCTTACAGTCCACTGACTCTGGGATAGGTTTTTCTTGCATTATGAATGATTCAAAATGGATGATGGCAGACTTTACTCTCGTACAATGTAGATAAGCGAGCTCAAAGTATTTGAAAGGGAGGCTGAGTAGCGCTAGAGGGCGTTTGAATCACAGAGCGTCGGCAGAAGGTTTGCACAATATAAATGCGACAAGGTTTAGCTCACCATCACTTGGTAGTATTTGACAAATGATTAAAACTGTAAGATAAATCTATTGAATTCTAGAAAAATACTCCGGCTGCCAAGATACAGTTCAGCTGTAATTTCCTACTTTAAGAGTTAGAAAGCGAAACTGTGCTTACTGCCTATTTCTCCTCCCCAACCCCTAGGGGGTACACTCAATATTTGTGGATGATCCGATCCTGGGTCATCAACCTTATAAATTCGTAACAGTGGAATGGCGTCGTGCACACAACGGCCAGAGGGCTATCAGAGGGCTTGACTATTTATTGTCAATATTTTGGACGTCAAGATTTTTCTAAAACACGAAATTTATGTGCTTTGTAATCGATGTATGTTAAAGGTATGAGACGAAAGGTCGACCAACGTCTGTAGTAAGTTCTTTTTTCGAAAAAAGTGACCCTTTCTGGCGATGCGTGTGCGTGCCCATACACTTTTCTATCGGATCCCTCACCCCCGACTCTATCAAGTATTTCCCAAGGGTATTTCCTCTTGACATGCACTGATAATTACTCGGTTTGTGACGTCAACAAAACCATTGTAGGCCTTTGCCATCACTTCTTCCCATTTTACTCGTGCAATTTATCTCCGGAAATTTCCATTTAAGCTTTTCAAGTGCAGATCGATTTTATTATTTAGACAACATATTATTCAAATCAAGTAATGCTGCGCTATTGTCGAAAAAACACAAAACATTGCAATTGGTCTCATGAATAGACCTGTATGGATATCAAAATGCAATGTTCAGTAGTTACATCTGATTAGACAGAAATAAATTCTCGATTTTTATTGCCATTCAATCATGAACCTTTGTTCTACACAATTCAATTATCACAAGGAGATAATGCCACCATTCTCTGCATACATTAAACTTGACATTCAGTCCTAACTGATTGTTCTCCCCGTGATTTTCTGGTGGCGGCCAATTTGCATAACAACTTAACAACGTAATGAGATTTGCGGGGCCACCACTCTATAATTGCTCTGGTACGTGAACACTGTTTAAAATGTTCGTTATACGTGGGAGCTTATAACTTTTCATCCACAACTCTGACCGGAAGACATGATGGGTAGCCCACAGGTGCCTTGAATTGCCAGTGTGGCATATATGGTGAGAAATCCTTCTCTCTATGAATACCACACTGGCATTTCCAGGCACCTGTGGGTTAGCCTCGCTGTGATTGAAAAGAAGCCTTGGTGACGGTTCATTTACTGGCTTATCTTTTCCTATACCCGTCTTATATCAAGCTATACTACGCATTGAAGTGACGACGTAAAATTAATATCTGATAAAGATCCTCATCTCATTTTAATCACAGTTATTTATGAGTAAAATATGATATTGTAATATTTTAATCACAGTTATTTATGAGTAAAATATGATACCATAGTAATTATTTAATAGTTAAACATTTCTTGATGTTCCTCATATTAGTTATTTATAAATATGATAAATATAACATAATTATATCAATGTCGTATTTGGCATAAATAAATAAACTATAGTATCATGCAGTTTGCCTGAAGCTTTTACATAAATACAACAATTAATAAACATAACTCAATGAGAAATCTAAAAATATACGATCCCTTCTTCATTTCGTCCAAACTGCTTTACATTTGTTTGCCAACGGCAGGGGCGTTGTCCAAACGAAAATGCGTGAATTAAGTGCAGTTTTCTGTCTGCCACTTTGTCAGTTTTTTTTATTCTAAAATCAACCACTCTACTGTCAGGGATTGGAAACCCTGATGGTGTACTTACCGGTTGTTTATCCATCTTGGTATCAGCCTCTTGGAGTCGTCGTTAACACCTGAAACAGGTGAAGAAAAATCAAGACTAAATTTACCACGATTACATCACGTCCGCCGATGCGTATGGGAGATGCTGCATGTTACAGGCGATTTTTCTTGTGCCCGGCAGAGATCTCGTGAGAAGTTACATATATTGTCAAAATGTCCATGTGACATAGTCATGCTTCGAATGACAGTCGTATTGTGTAGCGAAATTAGCCGCTTTCTGCAACGAAAACACTATTCAATACTACATGCAGAAGCGCCGCCTGTGCTTTGTAACGATAAATGTCCCTGAAAGCATGACAGTTTGGCAATCTCATGCAGTGTCGTCAAGTAGGGAAAAGGCCTCTTCAACTTTTGTTTGACAAACGGCGCCGCTACTTGACATACGACCGCTCTAGATCTGACACCTAAATTGTTATATTATAACTTCCCGTTAGCCGTTTTTGTCCTCCATTCACTTACATTCAGATATAGTTTGGAAAATGTGTGTTGGTATCGACAATATGTCAGAGTACAACTGTCACCCGTCAACAGATGAAATACCAGGCATCTTAATATTCATGACGATGTTCTGATACATAGTAGTATGATTCTTAAATTATGAAAGGGTTTTTCTCCTCCCGTATCTGGCTGATCAAAGTCGATTGTGTTTTGGTCAGATGATTATTAAGTATCAATGATGGATGGACGCCCATTAGATGACGTTACAGATAGGCAAGGGAAGAAGAAATCACCATATGTGCGTGGGGTCGGGCCTTGGTAGCTCTGCATGGCAGGGCTGTGTATTACCGTACCGGCGTTATATATATATGGTGGGAGGCCCTATAACGCCGGTACGGTAACACACAGCCTTGCCAAAACAGAGCTAGGGCGTTGGGTGACTGAATCAATGCAGATGGGCGTTTGCTTTCGCATTAAATACACTTTTATTGGAGTACAGTAAGGATTTTTTCAAATGTATGAAAGCAAATAGCAAACAATAAGTCTAAAATGTTTGGTACAATGCGGACAAAGCGGTAAATTTACGTAACGGACAAATAGAGCATATATGTTAATGATGACAGGGAGTGGAAAGGTCAACGCCCTTTTTCTTCTGGCCATTGAGGTGACTGACATGACACAATTGCGAAGAGTGAGAAAACATGTGTTAACCAGGCTGCATTACTGAATGAGAAATACAATATCGTATTTTCATGGCCAATCTTTGATCCACTCTGAAAATGGACATCAACATACCTCATATTTCTAAGATTTAAAAACTGCTACCTACATTAACAACGATTGCGGAAATATTTTTGAAAAGAGCCGATATTTAGGAGCCAGAATTATTTATTTATCAAATGATGAGTATCTGCATCGAGAATGGGGGCTGTGCTATTTTACATAATTGCGTTTTACATGACCATGACTTATCTCTCGTATTTGCATGCATATTTTATCAATTTTCGTTTTGCAGTTTTACAACAGGATAACTGAGCAGCCTTTCAATAATTATGCCACAAATATCGTTCTGAAAGCAAATATAAACAACTCCAAAAATACTCGCGGAAGAGTTGTAAGTGAATTCTATGGAATTCCGAGCATTCCTGTCCCTTTTACTGAAGTCGCCACAGGCACTCTACTCAATGAGTCGTGTTTACATGGCAGCCATGATGGATTTTTTTCCCGGAGAGCAGCCACACCCACTCAAATCATTTGTAGTTCCGTGCCTGATATCAACAGAATTGTCGGCAACAAATTACTAGAACACGTGTCACAATCATGAAAGAATTCACGTCGACTGTTCAAATGTTAAATCAATTCGACACGTCGCTATCATGGAAGTATTGGGCATTTTTACAATATTATACTTTGAAACCAATTTCAGTCCAGCGTTAAAGATAGACACACCGCTAGGACAATCTGATTTTATACTTTTGTAATTATCTAATTAACTGAGTTGAAACAATGTCTAATTTTAGGTGAATTCAAATACGAATGGAAATGAAACGGTACACACAATACAGTGCAGGAAGAGCTAGTTGATGCGCTACATGTTAAAACTGTAAATGTGTTGTAGGGCGCAAGCCAAGAAACAATATTTCGAACGTTGAACCAAAATATTGCAGGAAAAATGTTGAATTAAGTCTACTGGGGCCATAATGTAATTTAATTAATTAATTATTATGCGGTCCAACCCGGGCTAATTGTACGCGTACCCTTGCTACGAATGTACGAGTCTTGCACTGACAACTTCGCAATGAAAGGTAATATTTTGAGCTCTGCCTTGGCAAATTTTGATGGCGGACAATGCATTAAGAAGCTTACAGTTTCCACGGAAAGCTAAACGACAGGACGACGTAACAGATCAACCATTTAAACAGCTGAGGTCGAAGCACCTACGGCAAGTCAAATACAAAATTTAGGGATCTGAAATTACCATTAGGCCAAAGTAATTAAATTCTTTGTTTTGCGTCCCAACCCGCTTAGGTTTTTAAGGTTTTCATAAAAACACACACAGTGTATTTGAATAGGAAATTTTAGGACATGGCCGCTTAGCTTTTCTGAACTAAAATTTGTTACAATTTTTTATTTGCTGCAATCAAATTACATTGTGTTAATTTTCTTGTGTGTGTCTTTCAGCCGCTTAGACACGTACCTTTTCCCATTTAGAGTGGACGCAAAACAAAGAATTTACTTACTTTGCCTTACGTAATAAAGCATGCTCTGTGCACGTAAATGAACGCTTTTACCCGCAACCATCATTCTCTGGTTATGATATATTTATTTTAAGACTCCGAATGGCACAAAAAATTGTAAGGTTTTTAAATGTACCAGAATATATATCGGACAAGCTATTTCTGTGCACTGTCTCAATATGCTCTTTGGAAATTACTGACCTCTATTAATATAACCTTTCTTTTCAGAAGTTGCTATCACAGCAGCATACGTATACGGGAAACTCGAGTGTTTCGCTGCAAAAGACTTGGAACAAGCCGCCAAGGAGTGCAAACATAAAATTTACGCGATTGGAAAGCCTCATTCTATTGCACGCGAGCCTGTGGCTGGCACCAACCAAGTCGATACATCGATACCGTAACTTTCGGCATGGGAATATTGCATTGCATGCAAATTCTACGGCTTTCTGGGCTTCTAGGCAGCTTTGTGGGTATCTGGTTATAACACGTATGACGTCAACCTTGGTCTGGTTATTGGCCCGTATGATATTGAAGTTGATACAGCCTGATATTGACCTTTGTAACTCAATAAGTAGGCTACTTGTCGCGAAACCAAACGTGAAAAGATTTTACCTCGAGCGTCGAGGGTATTTGGGACAATTTAACCATAAATCTGTCAAATTTGACCCTGCATTAAAGATATCAAAGCGCTTGGTCACTATGGCCACGAGTATTCTGTGGGTTAGTGACCAATTCTTTCTTGAATACGTTTTATTGTGCTTTATTGTCGTATAGTTTTAGTAGAACGGTCAAGTTTCCCGATCTACTTTTCAAGAGAAAATGCTATATACTTGGGCGGGTAGATTGTTTCTTTTTTGTGTACGCTTTATAAGCTTGAAATGAACAAACAATATCGAAGACTTAATGTTTATTGTGCGTGCTATATATAATGATTTGCTTTAAGAACTTGACTTCCCGTGATTTGATGGTATTTCAGTCATATATTACATTTAGCAGGCAGAGAAATGCGCCACGTATGTGACAAAGGGCCGTATATTTTACCATGGCGACGACAATGTTTGTTTTCAAGGGTCAACAGAAATGACCTCAGTGTTAGGAAATAGTGAAGCGTTTGAACTGCTGAGTAACTTCGACCGTGTAGACCACAGCGGAACAATACTTTGTTTGTTTTCTCAATTCAACACAGCCGTGAAACGAATTCCTGATTGTGATTCGTCCACAGTCAGTTTGATTTCCTATGGATATAAATATATATTGGAAAATAAGGGTAAACAACAACAACAACAACAACAACGTAATTTTTACATAAAACAAAGACACACAGACGTGCATTGAAGTAACAACATATATAGGCCTATGTATGTGTGTGTTATATATATCGAAGTATACGGATATCCTCGTGGGAATTACAGTACTCGATGCGGAATGGAGAGCGTTGTAAATAATAACATAAATTACTTCAAGTAAAAAGTAATAATAGACTTTCCACTTTTTAATCACATGAATATTTCTGTAAAACCAAGTCTTGGTTTTTTAATAATTGAATGCTTCTTTTAGCATTTTGACAACCCCAACATCTATCTAATTGTGAACAAAAATTGAAGTAGATTTGTCGAAGTTTTCGGAGGTGAACCTTGAATGAGGAATGATTTCAATACTCGTCTGATTATCACACTATCGGATTTCTTAATTGTGGTAAGTCGTCCGGTTCGTTAACTGCAAAGCATGTCACAATTTTCTCATTTTACATCTAATATCTCAGATTGCATTAAAGCCTGGAGCGCAACCTCACATAAAATATTATTTATACTTCGAGACATCATGGTCTTTGATTTTAGACTAGTGACGGTGAAACATGGACAAGAACACAATACGACAACAAACATCGCAACAACGAGAAATTGCCGATGAGGTGTTGGAAACTTTAATACAGAAAGTACTTCAATTGAGCGCAACACGATTGAAGGCAATGGTTGTCTTATTCACAGTGACGGAAGAAGGAAAAGAGACAAATGAGGTTGATTTGATTTGAGGCAAATTACATAACACTTGCCATAGATTTTGACGAAAACGGAAACTTTGCAGCATGTGCGTGTGAATGTGTGTGTGTGTGTGTGTGTGTGAGAGAGAGAGAGAGAGAGAGAGAGAGAGAGAGAGAGAGAGAGAGAGAGAGAGATTGAGATTTAACTGAGTAGAGCAAGTGTTTATATACCTATTTATCGTAGATTTTTGTAAGATTGCATTGTTTTTAACGCTTATGCTTTCTATTTTAGCTTCCTATTGGAATTGAAAATATACTTACAAACAAGAACAAAAATATTTTATGAAAATGCCATTACAAGTTGTTATTATTGTCCCGTTAACACCATAAACGTCAGGGGTGAAAGGAAGCTTTGCTTGGCAACGAGTACTACTAGGCCTAACAACATGCGGACGATTAAAACAGTCACCAAATGTTCAAAATCACAGTAAAGGCTGTAGGTAACGCAAACGTCAAAAATATGTAATAAGCCTGACGCTTATCGAATGGACAAAGAGTTCTGTCTAAACTGTAAAGTCTGTACGCTGACATTTAACCCTTTCACTATGTTTACAAGTATGAAAGTCCAACCTCTAAGCTTAAATGTTGAGTGGTGCGTTTTCCTATTGTACTCGACAATGCGTGCGTGTCTCTGTTTTGCAATGACTCAGGTGTCAGACAAGATAGCGGAATTTTCCGTAACGGTTCAAGGGAAAAAATGACACTATCAAACATTTTTTATACGAAAATAGCTGATATAAATAGGATCGATCGTGTCAACCATTAAATGAACAAACAAAAGCGAAAAAAAAAAAAATCATCGAATTTGCTGACATAGACGAGTTCTCATTTGGACTGTCAATAGAACAAGCCACATTGTATAAAAATTCAACCTGATCTTTTGGGGAAATAAAAATCAAACAAACAAACACACAAAGACAAACTTATGGAGTACCGAAAAGTTCTCGAGCAGTGTGTATTGTCATAGCTCTGTTCATCCAAATGTCATCAGGCGTATCCAAACAAGCCGCAGAACAGTAATGCGTACATGTCTGCAACTGCTTTCTAAGGAACTGAAACTACAAGTTCAAGGTGAAAGTTTATATTTTTGCTGAATCTCTTGGTCAAAGAAATCAAACGTTTAGGCAATCATAGAGTTATCTTCGAATCGCCTTTTTTTTCTCATGATGAAAATTCATATCACCAAACGCTGGCATGTGCTTATTATGACGGTAACTCTTTGTAGTGGTGCCAATAGAAATAATTAATGAAGAGTTACTGGATAGTAAAAAAATAGTGTCGATTTTCACAGTAATGAAAAAACCATAATTTACGCTGTAGCTTTACCAGTCGACAAATGTCTACTTCGGTACATAGCAAGCGAGAAAAACATGAAAAACAATAAATAAATAAATAAATAAATAAGTAAGTAAAGAAATACGATTTTGAACGTGGCGGCTTTTCCTGAAATTCTAAAACTTCGCGTATAACTGTGTAAAATCACATACTCTGACTTGAAAGTGATACAACGATCAGCCTAGCGTCGTTATCATTGAATGTTTCATGGAATGACAATACTACACTCTTGCTTTCAAAAATGAAAAAGTTCTGCTCGCTCTCTTTGAATTTGTTCTTACATAACATGGTAATGATCTTGTTGTGCGTGCTGGAACAAGCTAATGGTTGGTTTGTGATATCTCGGAAAATATACTTTCCATGGTAATGACGATATGAAACTACCATAGACCTCAAAGAAAAGTTCTATGCCCCAACACAGATAACCTTTGACCCCAAATCACCAATGACTTCTGTACTCGGTAAAGACTGTAAACTTTCTCTTGCGTACTTGTTTCCAATTAATCACGGACGTGACCCCTAAAGTTCAATGTTGGCCGACGCAATTATCCATGAATGGGTTTGCCTGCTGTGAATACTAATGTCAAAGTTCTTATCGCACTTTCGATGCTCTCTTTCAGGACTTCCTGCACGCAGTACTTCATGGGAAACGTCAAACCATGTTTTAATGAAACTTTTCTTTCCTATTAGGTAATGCTTGTAATTTATCACAGCATTCTATTTTACGGAAGCCTTTAGGCGATTCCTGTTTTTGAATTCAGCGAAAAGACTGGGGGACTTCCCTGGAATCTCTGCAGAAACTAAAAATCCTTCAACTTGTCTTAAAGCTTGTTCTCTTGGTTGCTCACTGAAACCCATTGCCCAGAAATGAACAATGGGCATAAAAACAATCAATTGTGTCTGTTGAAAAATAAAATTTACTGTGGGCCTATTTGCTATCATGAACAGTACCCTATCTGAAACATGTGAGGATATCGTGGGCTGCACCGCCGTAATCGTTATCATTATCACATGACAAATATCATAATAGTTATGATCGATATGTTTGTTTGTTTTTTTTCCAAATGCAGGTGGCTGGTCTCTGTATTGATTATGCATGGCATTCCAGTGAATGATGGCCTATGCCACATGACTCGACGTACATCGATAAGCCAACTTCTTACTCGGCTATTGTGAAATCCTGCAGCATTTAAGTTCAAGGTTGTACCCGACGTTGTATTTCGGTTTCATTGCGTCGCCCATAGATAGTGGAGTGCTCGACCGTCCCTAAACATCAACCAACGCCGTTGGTAAATCTATTCTTTGTTGGGAGGAACAAAGGTTGCCCTTTCACACTCCACTGGTCATTTAATATATGCCTGTAGGTCCAAGCATGGAGGTACTACCTCCATGGTACAAGCATGGAGTTAACACTGAAATGATATTCACATGACGTCGCCGCACCCGAAAACACGAATGCTGCACGATACGCACGTATACTCGCCCCCATGACCAACAGCAGTATAGGTCTACGGTAGCAGGCCTACTGATACGTTGATAACAAGCAGATGTAAACAAACGACCAATATGAGTCGAAGGAACCATGGAGGTCTATCCTCTTCTGGTACCTCCACGATTAAAAAGTAGCCTGAACTTGTCCCTATTGTTCTGCGAAACATACACATGATACACTGACTTTGGCTAGCAGGGCAGCTGTAGGTCTATACTGGGTGACACAGAGACGTAGATCAGCTTGAATGCACAGTAACGAAATTATCAATGCGGGTATTAACTCAAACGATTGGCTGGGTCGCGTGGGTGAAGGGACGGTGCCCGGGTGTTTCTCTCGCATCTTACCCGATTGCTGAAAAAAAACGTAGCTCCGTGTCGACTATGAACGCAAACAGAGGCACTGGTAGACTACCAGTGTGCGAAGAGACCCTGAAGAAAAATGGTTGACGATCGAGGCCGCATCTTGTCGGTCCCCTGCCCTCTCAATGCCCGCTATAGGCCTAAAGCTTGTTTGACCTGATACACTCGAGAGGGACTTGGGTAGAAGGACAAAGAGGGTGTAGCTGTCTCCCCAAGCAAGTGACCTTTTATTAATAACGCCTGATATTAGTATACTGAACAGAAGAAACTCTCAGCTTTCTGACCTAAGCAGAAACACTGAGCTTTCAGACCTACATTATTATTACGACCTTCAGTTAAAATCATTATGTCTACTAAAAATTCAGCGAAGAGGTTCAAAGCAAAGCGCACATTGCATCTTCAATCTTTGTCATACGGCTTTGATCATCAACAGCGTCCGCGTATGGTATTTGTAGCTGCCCTTCAATCTTTGACGTAGTTTAGTTGAAGTATGTGAAAGGCTTGTCCACTACGGACGGAATGTTTCCCCCAGGGCGTTCAACTTGACCACTTTCACTGTCTTCCTACCTCCATGTTCACATCAACCAATACACTGGCACTGATCATATACAGAACAAGACGTAATGTGTCGATGCCGTCACTGATTTTCGCACAGACTAAACCTACAACAACGATGCGGTAGCACTGGTAGTCTATTGAATACGACTGTTATAAAGTCAAAATATGGCGAACTGTGATCGCCCATGCGATAAGCCTTCACTAGCAGCGACAGGAAGGGCAGATACCTCCCATGGTCACAAATCAAACTCTCAACAGTCATTCTGACACTTATACTGATTTGGTTTTACCTTTAACAGCCTACTCGCCGACGAACAGTCCTTTGGAAGCTACACAAGGTTTCGAACACGAGTGGCGAACACTTGATTCCACAGACGCGACGTCGCGAGCTGCGCAAACTGTTCAGAACGTCAGCGGCAACCCGGATGTCGATTTCACTTGTTTACCACTGTCACGTGATTGTAAGTACCTGGTGAACCCATAATAACAATACATTATTTGCATGTGAACTGAAACGTCAGCTCGTGCTTCTGTGTCACTGAAAGTGCTAGCTTGCTCCACATATTTATTCAAGGCAATCTGCATATCAAGCGGTTGATATAATAATGTGGCAGCACAATTTCTCTTCCCTTTTCAACTTTAAGTATTTCTCCACGATTACCAGTGTTTTCTCTGCATGTTCATTGAAAGGGGCACTTTCTGCCCCATTCATCAAAATTAGGGGGCAGACTTGACATTTAAAGGGGCAGTCACTTTTGATGTGAATTTTGCCTTCCAAGGAAGCACTTCCTCGATATCATTACGATCGTCACCCAGTTCAGTTGTGTCGTATTTGTCGTATGCAGCACATACGCATAAACACCGACATGATGACATTTGTCAGCTTTTGATGTGCTCGGCCGGTGTCTATCTTCTGTCTAATTGTCACCTACAAGTTTCCCCGACTCAGGATTTGACATATATGTTCCCTCGGATACGATTCGGTCCGAATTTTCCCAACTTCCATCATTGATACACACAGTTCGCTGTACTCTGTGCTTTGGTCACCCTCATATGTCAGTATATGTGGAAGTCTTTGCTTGCTGTGTTCTGTGCGCGATTTTCGCGCAGTCAGTGTCTTTTTGAGGGCAGACAATGACTCGAAATGCGCAATTTGCGCAATCGCGCAGTCGAGAGAAAACCCTGGATTACGCGTCTCATTCTGACCGTGTTACATTTGTATGTGGACGTAGGCCTAATGAAAGTGTGGATGCTAAGCTTGAACGTAAATGTTGATAGTTTTTCACCAATCCTGACGGATGTCCGGTAGGATGTGCCATACGCTTACGGATTCCGGACACTTGGTAGCTCCACTTACTACAGCGACTCATGGTGGTCAAACTTGATGTGGAAAATAAATGTCTGCAAAGCCTGTTTACCCTGAATGGATTTAATTATTGGACCAGCTATGATGTCATAATGAATTCAAGTTCATTCTTGTATTAGAAAAATCTATTCTATGCGTATCAGATAAAACTGTATTGGATTCATTTCATCAGAAATGAAATGCATGGTATGATTATGTCAAAGTCTCTGTTTATTTTGACACATCACGTTTCCTCATATCATTTATTTGTTTCCATTTGGCAGTGTATATTTGTTGGGAAGATCAGAGTTCTCTTTATCGGTCACTTTTCTATTTACTAAATATACCAATCAAATTTTACGACGAGTTGGTCCATGACATGTACACACCAGAAAGCTGTTTCCTTTCTGTTTTCATGAAGAAAGCGAGAGAGCCTCACTCGCGAAGCATCGTTGGTGGCGCTCAACGGTCACGGTAAGACGTTGTTATCGGGTAAGATTTAGAGAAAGAAAGTACTATCCTACACTTCAAACCCATTTTGAAAGGAAAAAAAGTTGCAAAAATAGGTGATAATTAAACGTCAATTTACTTGCATACAAGTTACATTCGTCCGTGGGACACGGAGTCTGGTCAGCCGTTACCAATGTTTTGAATATCCAAAGATCAGCATTCCAATACATCCAAATTTAAAAGCGCACCATAATCTTTCTGCCCCAAGATGTACAGATAGTTCACTTAGAAAAGATTTGTAATTATAATTAAAGTCATATTTCTTTTGAAGATCCTTGTTTTCCGATAGGCTCTTTGAAACTGAAGAAATCTTGTTTAATGACGTCATCGTGTATTTACTCTCTTTCTCCCGGCAACTTGTGGATTGTTATTGAATAAGCTTATAATACAGCAGCCTGCTTGTTGATGAATATGTCGCTATGAAAGTATGAAAAGTCATCACTAAGCTTGGATACGAAAAAATGCAGCCAAACTATTTTTTCTTTATTTTTTTCAGTTTGTCAAAAACTTGTTGGGTTTTCGCTGTTATCGCGAGCTATTCATTTTCTAGGGTTTCTCAGCATTTCCCATGCATGTATCGTCGTTATTCGAAGATTCCGGCTACAATAATCGATAGGCACATTGATACATTTTCCCGAGGATTTTTAGCAGTCTGTCAATGAACGAAATTTTAAAACTGAAATTTCCATTGTAAAGGCGGGAAAAAGAACCTATACCAATGAAGTGCCGATGAATATCATTTCATTCTTAAAATAAGTGTGCAGGCCCTTGTTCTAAATTAGGAGTGAGCTTCAACGGATGAAAAAGGATATATTACTATCTAACAATTTGACATAGTAATTTTATTTAATGATATTTCTTATGATATTTATTTTGTTAATGAAATTTTAATATATATAGATTAAATCAACCGAAGTCATAATCGATCAAATGATATGTAAATTGACAAGTAGGCAATGATAACATCTTGGAGGGAAAATTTCTAACTAATGAACCGTAAAACGTGAAGCCTGCCGAAAAGATTGCCACCAGATCTTTTTGATCTCTGAGAGTCCAGTATGTCCGTACTGTTCTCTAAACATTGCAACACATTTAATATCTTGTTTCGAATGCGTACAAACGTTACCTGTGCGTGGCGACAATTATGAACACCTGTTTACGGGTAGACATCCCCTTTTTAATAAAATCATGCGACACGCGGACGAATAAATCATATAAAAAATGTCAAACGAGCGATTAGTTTATATGTGTCCTTTGTCACAGTTTCTGACTTATGCCTTCCATAACAGATATACAAATATTGACACTTTATCGCGTCACCGAGTATGCCAACTTCTGTGTTCTTATGTCAATATAAGAAAAGCACATTGCAAGCAGACTATCGGTGACCTAGTTACCCTCGCGACCCCCGCATGCAAAACAGAGATTTTTTCGTGACTGTGTATAATAAAATGTGTCAACAAGAGTAAATGAACGTGCGTTTGAATTTCGAACCAGTCATACAGAGAATGAGGTGAAGGGAAAGATATTTTACTTTAACAGGCTTTGGAATGTCGTCGCTGGAACTCAATTCACCAAAGTGAAGTTTATTGTGAGTGCAGCGCAGATAAGAAGGAGAGATACGAGACTACGTTATCGTTCGGTAGTGACCTTGTAATGCACTTGTACAAAGTCATAAACTTGAAATTTGCATAACCTGTATTCAAAATTTGCTAAAATACGTATTGTCTTTGCTGTAAAGATACACAAACCTCCCAATTATGCGAATTAATGTACCAAATGAAATGACCAGGAGAATGAATATAATAAAACTTATACCGACTGAACTCCGGATCCTAGAAATAATTTCATATTTTGTATGCATATACATTGTAAAGTGTATTACCAAGTGCAAATGTGACATCAAGAGAGACTTTTGACAGCTCTTTCGTACATTATAGTTTCTAACAATTCAAGTGTTTTTTGTCAAAATTCACCGCAATTTAGTATATTCAGGTATCAGCTTTATACAACAAATGTTTACCAAGTGTCATGGAAATGAAGTCTTTGAATGTGTTGTTCGATGTATGGTAACTGTTGACATTACCCATTGTATTAAATTATATATGGATATACGTACAAAGAAACGCACGCCCACTTACCTTCCTCCGCCATCAGTAAAATCAATAGATAATAATATTTGTTTGTTTTTGAATTTTACATATTCAACTTTGACCACACAAAGTGCCGTTAGGTCTGGATTGGAAGTGTGAGCGTCTATCCGCAAATACTAAACTCAAACTGATCTAAAATAATCACGATGTAATGATAAGCAAGCAATTGCAAAGCAGCCTAACAGCTTAATCAATAATATGTAAATTAGGTTCACTTAAGAGAAATACTAGTAGATATAAGGACAATGACCAAATACATCTACACACAAGAATGGCAATGATAGACTCAGGAACAAACATTGACGACTCAAAATTTAGCAAACTGTTCTCTAAACTAGAATATTACATTCGCTACAATTTTTTTGATTCATTGAAAGAACGTCAGAAAACAAATTAAGTAGAACATCTATACTACAGGAATACCAATAATTTCTTTCCTTGAACAGTTTGTCGCACACTAGAAATAACTTAAAAAAACTGCATCATTTATTTCAATTGTATATACTTACAACTTTGGAAAATGCTTCAAAATCCTGAAACGACACATTGAACGGTGAAATGGAAGATTAAAACACGTCTAAAGGGGAACGATAAATGAAAAACTGAGAAAAATTCCTCACATCAGACAACGGTGAAAATACGACATATCCGAAAATATTTTCTGATATCTTAAAGATTTCACTTTCAGTAGAACACTATATTTGCAAAACAACCAGAAATTAGACTGAGTGTGTTTTAATCTCAGAGAATCACAGCGAACGAGTGCAAGGCTTCAGCGTGCCTGGATAATTCAACGCAATATTTCGTGATCTAAACTGAGTGTATTTCTCAGCACTTTGGATAAACATATCATTGTGCGCAATTATTGCTTTGTCAGAAACACACCTTTTACTTCTTAAAGTTAAATGGCTTACTACTTTAGCAAAATACACTATAATGCGCGGGATATTTCCCAATAAAAATGTCGCAATGCGTGTCTTGGAAATATCATAATTTCAAAATATTTACATTTCTTCATTTGCGTATGACAAGTGAAGTAATTTTCATAGTTAATAAGAGTTCAATGATAAAACATTGTTGTCCACCATTACCATGACCTTGGCTGATCTTTAGATTACCCCAAAGATCCTTTATATTTCAAGGAAAAAATTCTCCAGGGGTGTAAAATTGTGCAGCGTGAAGCAAAAATAATGAAACAATTTCAAACTCCGTTTTATACCAAAATACAACAATCATAATGACTGCAATACATGAATGATCGAAAGAGTTACCTTACTTTCAGTCAAATTGTACGGGGATACTTGGGCGCACCTGCTTAACTTACATTGTATGTTAAATTGCCCATACTGACCAAGTACATTTTTCCTTGTGAACAGTAAACGGATATGAAGTTCCCAGATTATATGGATTCAAAATCTCGTCGTGGATCTGATTTGTATGGGAAGATTTTTTTATGAAAGACATTCGTTTAAAGAAATGCAAAGATATGTATCATTACAATTCCTCGAAAGACGAATTACCGAGAAGTTACAAATTCTAGCCAAAGGTACATCTTTTAATTCATGGCTTAATTCATTTCTGTGATTGTAGGAACTAAGGATTTGACAAGGCAAGTTTAATTGATCATAATAATACAGAAAATTGTCGTATATAATGGCAGCTTGTCTGAGATATAAACTTCCTACATTTCAGATTGAATTTTGCTCAGGTACATTAAACATTGTGCTCCTTAGCAAACGGTGTTATTTCCTTGTTTGCTTTTAAGAATTCTGCTTCTTCACAATTTATCTCGTAGAATTTAGATCATGCCTTCTTCCTACGAAGACCCTATTGCGCCCTCTTTGGCAAGCTGGAAGCTACATGTCTCCAAAGGCAGCGTTGTCTTCCCCTTGCTGAGTGCTGCTGCCGCCCTTCTTGAACTCAGCGACGATTTCAGAAAATCTCTTGTTTTTCGTTTCCGGCACCCAGAAGTATGTGAAGACAACGGCGATCATTAGAAACACCATAAATATGGAGAACACATAGGCATGCATCGCTTCCTGTAAAAAAAACATGTAAAGTTGTTTGAATTGTTTACATCTGTAGAAGCCCCGTCTCTTACCTTGTCTGGCTGTCTGCCTATCTGTCTCTCTGTCTGTCTCTCTGCCTGTCTTTATGTCGAATTATAAAACTCGATGCTTCAATTATTCTTTAGAATACAATAATTGTGTCAAAGATCAATTGCTAAGTATGCAAATAATTTTCCAGCTTCTCCGGCTCATGTCACTTTTGTATCAGAGAATAGGTGACACTAACATGATAGTTGTTGTGATCAAAATTCGAAGATATTTTACCTGAAAGACGGGGAAGAAGAAATTAACGATGAAGTTGGACCACCAGTTCACCTGTAGAGATAGACTCATCGCTGCAGGGCGGGGACCTTGTGACCACAGCTCAGCTACCAACACAAACGGTATGGGTCCTGTGGAACATTACAAAATGTCAGTTTTTGAAATAATGTTATCTTCCTTCGCATGTGTATGAAAAGTTGTCTGGTTCAACCGGGATAGCGAACAATTTTAAACATCTGACTTATTTATGGTATTCAAATGGTAGCATCACTCACCCGGCCCGATGGCAAAACAGATGATGTATCCGTACACACTGCAAAGAGCTACGTAATCCCATGCATCTTCAACGTTTGGATTCTAAAGCGAGAAGTTTTCACGGACGTTAAAAGATTGTTAAGCAAATTATGAGCCAAATGTATGTATGTATGTGTGTATGTATGTATGTATGTATGTATGTATGTATGTATGTATGTATGTATGTATGTATGTATGTATGTATGTATGTATGTATGTATGTATGTATGTATGTATGTATGTATGTATGTATGTATGTATGCATGCATGCATGCATGCATGTATGTATGTATGTATGTATGCATGCATGCATGCACACACACACAGACACACACGCACACACACCATACATACATACATACATACATACATACATACATACATACATACATACATACATACATACATACATACATACATACATACATACATATATGTATGTATGTATATAGACTAAGAGGTCTAGCTAGAAACGGGAATAGAGACAGGCAGATAGACTGCTTATCAGATCATGTGGCGACTTCAAATATTCAACGCTTTTAATGGGTGTTCAGCATCGAACACACAGCGATAGGCTAAGGTCGCTGGCACTCACTTCTAATAGTCGAATAGTGTGTATCCCATGTGACGGTATTAATCTGGTTACATACCACTATTTACGAGTTACACTCTCCGGCCTCTTGTTTTATTTCGAATGTAAGCTCCATCATAATGTTTAAGGTAGTATGCACTTGGAAAGTGAAAGACTTAAACTTTTGCTCAAACTTTCCGTGAGGAATCTTTCAACCATTGTCTTTTAAAATCAGGAATAAAAATCGGGGTCACCGTGCAAATTTTGGTACTGGAGAAACAAATAACCCTAGATTTACCGATATTTGAAATTCAAAATGGCCGCCATCCTCTATGGAGAAAAAGATGAATATTCAAATTTCGAAAAACTAAGCCGGTGAAAATTTTTCTTACACCTTGAGCTTTAAAATGAACCCAAACAAGTGGTATATCAGAAGAGAATTGTAAAAGTTTGAGAGTCCGAATATCTGTCCCCGAGGTGCATTCTACCTTAAGTTTTGTAGAAAAAAGACGGACAATACCCCACCAATCAATGCAGTATGTGCAACGCAATACAAAAGTACAACATCTTCATGCATCCGGTATGCAATGATGTACTTACAGCAAGATTCAAAGCCAAGGTCACAAGGAAAGTGAAAAACACCATACCAGCGTAAGGGTACAACAGTAGGGAGCGCCTTCCGACTCTCTCGACTATAAACACCTGCAATAAAATTTAACTTTAAAGTGTTTTCTGCGGTATGATGTGACAAAAAACCGATTTCAAGAATTCTCAAAACATAAAAAATTCTGCTCTGTCGCCTTGACAGATTAATAGAAATCATTGAAAATGCCAAATTTTATTTTTTAAAACTGAAATTTTCACATAACAATTGTCATTTCAATTTCAAATATCATAATTAATATCAAAGTTAACTTCTCATCGATACTTTGAACGGTTACTTCCCAATTTTGTTTTTTATTGTCAGAGAAATCAATTAAAGGTTTCCTTGAATATGTATGAACAAGTATGATTTTGAATTCCAACACACATGCCACTACGTAATTTATCATTTTCCATAAATGATATGATGTAATGGTTCATCAAACGTACGAGTTTCCACGTTTACTCTCTCTATTGCTCCATAACACAGTGAACTGTGTTCTCCGATCGATTGGAAAATGGGTTACCATTGTCGTTCATAGCCCTTCCTTTCTCAATCAAAATATACGACGATGAGAAATTATAAAGATGAACACTTACAGCGACTATCGTTGTAAGGAAGTTGATCGTTCCTGTCAGGACAGTCGCAGCATGCACTGCCTCTGTGTTGCCTGGAAATATCATGTAATAAATCTCCGTTGCGTAAAAGAAAACCTGCGGAAAATAAGACATGGCGTAACTGTCAGGATCAAGGTCGACTGACGAATAAAGACTTTGATAATTTACGGTAACATTCATCTAATCTGGCATCAAAACGTTCTACTTATTGATTTGCAGAACTTTCGTCGCCACCAATCAAACTAACAACTTAACCTATTTGGTTGTCACTGTGAGTTTGAACACCGCCCTCAGCGTTGTGAGTATGGTGGTAGACTCTCCTTAAACCACGCGAGCAACCTCAACATTTCTGCCGAGCGAGCGAGCCGGCGAAGGCAAGTTCCGCCACGCATTAACTTGACCCGCTCGGCTAGCCTTACTTATACTGGGAAGACTTACTTGCGTTGCAAACTAGGCATTGTGAGAGAGTCTCGTACGAAATATTGAAACCATGGCATCTTCTTTAGGTATAACGCTCGTGTGCCATAATGACGGATATTTCATTACGTTAGTATCCATATCATTTACCATTACATAATCTTACCGCATTAATCCCGGAGAATTGTTGGAACATATGTGTGAATATACTGATGATGAGAGGGTCTCTGTAGTTCTTGTTGGTAAACAATGCTGTCACCCCTACACGTTCTTCCTTGGACTCTTCCAGATGTTCCAAGTACATTTCCTGCATATAGGCGTGCACGTCTTCCTCACCGGTGTATTTCTGAATAGCTGAAATAGTATATAAATTTAAGCTTGTTAAGTTGCTCGTCAACACATAGATCGATCGATCAACCAATCAATCAATCAACACTCAAGCAATTATTCCAAAATGATTGCATTAAGGAAGGGAGAAAGGAACGAGTTAATGTGTGAATGACCGAATGAATTAATGAATGAATGAATGAATAAATAAATAAAGGAGGCATATCTTGCCGTAGTTCTGCCACACCACAAGATGACGGCAATAGATTCACTGTTAAGGGCCGCAAAGTGAGTATATACATACGAACTCTAAGAGGCAAAGTATAATGCCATTCCATATTTATTTCGTCTCAGCGGACGAGGAAACAAAAAACGGCTGCTCTGGTCGACTCGAGCTTGGATGAGAAAGGAACGCTCGTTCTTTATCACTGTGTGATAATTACACCCGTCAAAGTTTAGGTCTCGGGTGATTTTACTAAAGTAAAGTATTTTACTAGTAAAGTTAACTTTAAAATGCTAGATTTGAAACCTGTTATCGCTACTTAGCGGATTCTGTGTACGTTGGTAGATTTCACAAGGTTTATTAGCACAATTTTCCTCAGTATAAAGACAGTATAGAGAAAGTTCCCTATGAATCGCCTTGATTTTTACGGCGTCTGTAGACTTGAATACCGCAGGGATACTTCCTCACATCTTCCTCAATTATTATTATAGAAAGATTTTATAATCCTAGTCCTTTCTCCAGGATTTGAAGTCATGCGAACCTTTGGTGGCGCCTTCTTTGTCCTTGTCAATTATAAGAAGCCATCTTGGACTCTCCGGACAGAATGGGAGAAAAAATAGCTGCAGCACCGAAAGCCAGCCAGTTATAGACAACAGAATATGCCAATTATCTTCGGAATTCAGGACGTATATGCCCAGTACCTAATTGAAACAATTATGAGACATGTCAAGATCAAGATGCGTGATATTTTTTTAAATTCATAGATGTATTTCAACGCGAAAGTAGCTTGTCAAATTCATTTGTCAGGTAAGCGCATGCATTCAAATGTCTTGTCATGTGCTGGGGGGGGGGGTGTCATGATATTGGAGTGCATTTTGGGTAAAAAAGTTGGTAAAAAGTTGACTTCTCATCACATCAAGAGTACGGGATAATGGTCTCAGAAATACCTTTATAGGCATTTCTGTCATTAAATTCCTGTACAACCTGAAATTTTACCGCCATGTTGAAAATGGTCGACGCATGATACTTTGTGACTCACAAAATCGTGCTGTACAGATAATGGGGAACATAAATACATTTAAGACTCTTTAGGGTCATTCCACTTGTTGCGTATAGTGGTTCTACCTTACCTCGGCCAGGAGAATACCAAATGTAATAAGCAGTTGATGATTTACGCCGACGGCACCTCTGAGGTGTTTTGGCGCCACTTCTGCCAGGTAGAGCGGGACTATGCATACCACACAACCTGAAATGAAAGATTTGTAACGTCACTAGGGTAGGCTACAGACAGTCAGATTTCGGAGAAGGGTGTTTGAAAATTTCTTCTCGGAATAGTTAGTAATTAGAATTGGTCTTTTCACATCATGAGAGTGTAAATAATGAAAATGCTGGATAGAATTGTGTGGCTTCGTCGTCTTTATGAACATCTCACCACATCTTTATTGCAGAAATCTCTCAATTTATTCCTAAATAAGTTGCCTAAGATAGTTTTGAGGTTGAATGCGCCTCGGGGACAGATAATAGAGAGGTCCGGCTACACGTTTTACGTTTCGCTGATCACTGCGTCTCACGTGACTTGACTAGACGCAGCACGTAGTAAGACGCAGATACCGGCAAACCGCCATTTGAAATGAGACAGTTTTTGGTCTCCCGGAAGTTGTTGATTGCGCATGCCCGCACATAGTGCATCATTTTTTATTCCCGTGCTTTTTAGTCTAGTCTGGTACCTGCCAATATTTCAAAACTTGTAAGAATGTTAATTAAATCCTCGATTAAATTCTAGCCACGTTCGCTGTGATAATTTTAGCTTTACTCCAAAGTAAAATTGAACAGCCAATGACAGCGCCCCATGATTCAACCAATCAGATTTCGTAATTCGACACATGGCGGTTTCCCGTTACCTGCCTCTTTGTGCTTGTCACTGAGGCGGGGACCAGCCAAGTTTTACGTGAACGTGAACGCGTAGAATCCACGTTGGCGTTGGCGTACACGTTTGCGTGCAAAAGTCCGTTTGGCAACGCATTACGCCAACCGTTCTTGTGGCACGCGCAAGAAATGATTCGGCCCGGCTTTGGTCCGCGTTGTCTGTTTCCGCATCACAGGGATAGCTCAATGGTTTTCCCGTATGCCGCAAATCGACGAAGAAATTGCACATAAATATAACGAAAATACATGAATATCTTTGAGGTTGTCACTATCATATATCCAACTAACAACTGCATGAATGATTCATAGCTTTTACCATGTTTTGATAGCTAAAGATAAGAATAAATTTACACGTTTACAAATTACGTGAAAACAGCTGTCTCCACGTGAAAACGCGACGCCGGCTCCGTGTACGTGAAGAACGTACGCACAAGTCGATGACATCATCGCAGAAATTCGTGACGTTACGCGTTCACGTTCGCGTAAAACGTGTAGCCGAACCTCTCTATTCAGACTGTCAGGACTTGTACACTACGGTTTTAATCTACTACTTGTTGAGGCTCATGGAGATGGAATGAATGAAGTTTTCAGCTGCTTATTTTTGTGAAAATCGAAAATTTAATCTTTCTTACAGAGTAAACACTGGATGGCAGACATTTTAACTACTTGTGTCGGTAATTATTGTGTTGTTTCTTTCTCGAGTATCAAATGCTGCACGATAACTCCGAATTTTAGTCATGATTTCGAAAGGTAATGGTTTAAAGTGTAGTTGAGGAGAGTTCGGACAAACTTTGCTATCAATTTCGGGGCACGAAAACCCCGAACACCCTGTCTTGTTGAGTCCAAACATTTCTGAACGATGGCTCGTTGACTGTGAGTGAGTGCCTTTCATCAGTTAGCAACCTTCAATACGAGTTTCGCCACCATATATAACTTTATCATTTAAAACTGAAGAAATATGACATTTGGACATAACTTATCACGATTACGTTAAAACGAACACCAGATCTTGAAATTTCACACCATATCACTGATTACGAATGGGCCATACTTACTCAGAGGTACTGGTGCATTCTCACTCACATATACACTCCCATACACCAGGTCACATACAACGGCAAAACAACATGCAACATATGCTGCTCTAGTCTTTCCCTAGGTAATTGTAATGGGCAGTTAGGAACTATTCAAATCGGATGACTCACCCACATAGAAACCGATGACAATTCTACCCATGAAGATCATTTCAAAATTCTTGGACGCCACAGAAGAACCAAACATTAACGCCGCGGAAATGGAAAACACATTCATAAGCAGCAATCCTCCTTTTCTGTGTGATGCAAACAAGAAAATAATGGTTATTTAGCAATCCAGGTGTTCAAATCGCCACCTAACATGTGTCTTTTATCAATAAGTCAATGACCGTGACCTACCTTCCAAGAATATCAGCGAACGGGGGTGAAGCCAGCGCACCGAAAGCGCCACCTACGGCGTAAAGTGATATTGTCCATGCCCACATCCACAACATTGCGTCATCAGACAGTTCACCGTACCTGTCGTAGGTTTGGTTGTAGAAATCTTGTATGTACTACGAGAGAAAATAAATGAAATTCGTGTTTTCATTGATTAGAACGGAAAGCGTAAAATTTCATAGATTGTGACTTAAAAGATTGCACGAACGTGTGAGTTCTTCTCATCTGTTAATATCTATCGACTGTAGTAATCAACTGTTGACATCATTACAGCGTCAGCAAAACATTTTAACTCGTCAAGCAGGACTACTTCATTTACTCACCCCCGAGGGCGCCGTCATCACTCCAGTATTCCAACCAAACTGCAATGACGCGGTGCAAGTTATAACCGCCGTGACATACACTACCCATCCTGTAAGTTTTGTCTGTAAGAAAAAATTAAATGCAGCTGCAAATAAGAATGTCTCGGAACAAGAAACTGAAACAAATACGGCTTTCGTTGATGATATTCACATATTTTCAGATCCCCATTATACCATCACTGTCCGTATAATTTTCTTTGTTTACAACACTCGTCTGAGGGTAGCCCAGATATAATTAAATTAAAGCTAGGCTGTCGTCATAGGATCAGATGTAAAACGCCTGATTACTTTGGGAGGTAATGGCATAGCAATGCCGAACCCCCAAAATAGTTAGTCCTTGGACCGTCATTCCGACTTATGTTTCGCGACATCATCATCATCATCATCATCATCATCATCATCATCATCATCATCAACAAAAACAACAACATTGTCGTCGTCCTCTTCCTCATCAACATCACCATCATCATCATCAACATCACCATCATCATCATCATCATCATCATCATCATCATCATCATCATCATCATCATCGTCGTCGTCGTCGTCGTCACCGTCGTCATCATCGTCATTATGTGCTTTTCAAAACTTTCGTCGCTCGTCTGTAATATTTCCCCGATCGATCATTATCTCACCATCATCACTATCAACAAATACATAACAAATTAACATAATGGGTACCACCATGACACAATCATTAACACCCCCTATCATTGCCGTCATAACATTCTCGCAACACTGATGCCTTTAACCCACGACATGACATGTAGCAAAATCAATAAAGTCTTCATATATCTGATAACACAATTCTTCGAAGGTGAGTATTAGGGCAAATAAGGTCACACTGACCTAGTCTGACCCCTTGATAAAGCAGCCTGAGCCAAAGCAAATGAAAGAAACTTCATAATAAAACTACTTTTAACAGTTGGTGCTTTAAACAAACCGTTCATTTGAACAGCTTAGCCCTTTCTGATGACGGAGTCTGTTGTTTGATGTTCTTGAAAATAGTCGTTACATAGGACACTTCACTATTCAGAGGCCCGACACGTCTGCGACTGATACGGGCTGGATGAGTGGTATGATAACACATGACCGGAACGTTTATCTTTAGTCCGCTGATCAAATATGATAGCATCGACATGTTTTGTCATTGCACCGTTCAGGTACACGTAAAGGTACCCAAACATTACTTTGGTGACAACTCCCGTTTGTATCGTGATCAAACACGCACATAGCGTACTTCGTGCAATTGTTATTTTGCAAACTGTTCACTGATTAACACCATCTGAACTGCTTTTGCACAATTATGTGGAAAGTTTATATTCATTAATTTGGGATGTTAGTATTTCGGGTTTATTGTCTTTAAGATGTTCTCCAAATCTGTGTAACTTTCTGGACTTTTTTGCAAAAAAACTCGCTTTTTTTGTGTCCTCAGCTCTACTCTCTATGACTCAATGAGTTACAATGAGTTACTAAATCTACATCAGTGATGCTAGTGTCATACTCGACACACTGCATCATAAGCTTACAATAGAGGAGAGAATCAAAGTCGAGTCTAAACTGCGTGTAAAATTTTTCGTTGTATCGTATGTACAATGAAATGTACCTGCCTTTTTAAAAATGTAAGTAAAAAGCATGAAAGAGCATTATGGAGTGTAATAAAGAGAACTTTAAAACACTTTCATAAGTTGCTGACCTTAATCCTTTGAGCGCCAAAGTCAGTTTTTGTCGCCCTTATAAAAATATACCTAAGTCAATTTTGTCAGATTTTTGCCAAAATTTTGAAAAAAAAATGTGGCCAATGAAATGTTGTGTTCATATGGTCGAAAATTATCAACAAAATTACAGAAAAGTTCATAAAAATTGGTAAATGTTGCACTAAAATTTTGGTGGGAAAAATACAGCACTTAAAGGGTTAACCAATGATTCAACAGAATTTTAATTTTCGCGATAAAGTGCGATGCGAGTCATCATTATTGCCTTCATCAGCAGGGAACAATCATTGTTACGGAAGATGTGATCTTGACCTGTCAACGTAGACAGCTTGTCGTGGTGATGTACATATGGGATTAGCATGTGTCCACTGCATCCTCGTTCTCGTCCGAAATATTCACCGTCTTCATTTTCAACAAGTATCCATCTGCAAATGTATTAATTGATATAGTACGCTACCATTCACGGTTTTTCGAGCCCATACTAACCTGTCTCAGGTGCAGCCAACGAACAATGCACTTTTAAAGGGGTCCTTACTATGATAAGATATATTGTGTATGGCAAACAATGTGAACTGACTAATTTTAAGTCAAGAGGGTAATTAATTAGCTGTTCATAATTTGTCCTCCCACCAAAAATGTTTCGACCTACCCTCCCTCACTCAAACTTCATTTTTACCCACTCCCCACTTATTTTTGCCTGTTTCCCCTCCCCACTGTAAATTTTTTTGAAGCTCCCCTGCCCTGTGGCGAAAAACACTTGCCGATTTCCCCTGCCCAGGAAAAAATTCTCGTCAAAATTTTGTCATTCCATTTCCCCTGCAGACATGAAAAGTTATAAGTAGGCCTACTTGCCCTGTGTCCCAATCCCCGGAAACACCATGGCTCAACTTCCCCTGTCATTGTTTTAAAAGTAGCTTTCCCTCTCCTCGTTTTTCGCCAAGCCCTGTTCCCAGGACAATTAACCGATATCTGCCCTGCCCTACAAAAAAACCTAAAATTTGCTCCCCTGCCACTAAAAAAACATGTCCCCTGCCCGAGCAAAATTAAAATTTCCCCTGCCCTCAAAAATTGCTCCTGGAACAGCTTTTTCGATGAACAGCTCCGTTGGCTGCACCTGCTGTCTGTTCAGATTTGTGGCCAGCGTCAGCCTGTCTTTGTAACACCAATCTAAAATGACTGAGTGAGCCAAAGTTTATCTGCAGTCTAGATAAAAGTCGACAACTTAGTTTGTCTTCAGCTATAGTCATGCAGTGGTCCACAACTCGAAGAGGGCATTAGCTTGCTCTTAGTAGTAAGTTATTGTCCATTTTACAGCTAAGACATGAGTTTTCGACAAACTGTCCGATCGGTAGTGAAGTAAGTTTACCGTGCTCTCCCTTAAAAGCCGTCACAGCGATTGTGGATTTCTAAGTTGTTTTTGTTTTTACCGGTAAAACAATTTTTCCAAGAGTTTACACTACCGCCGATGGGTTTTTCTTTCGCAGACGATCACTTTGTATCGAAACGGTAGTTTAGTCAAATTCAATTAAAACATATTTATATAAATGTAATAGATGTGCTTGCAAATGTTGCTCGTCTCTTGGTCACACAGAACTCATGTCATCTTACATCAGTCCGCAGCGAGGTTCAAAGGTCAACCACGGCTGAACACTGTCATCACCATCATACTATATAACTGTGAATGACAGTTATCATGCAGTTCTCAAGTAGATTTTTAAAAACTACTCGTACAATTTGCAATGCCAATACCCACCCCATGTGTCAAGTACAACTGTATTTTGTTAAGTCTATATTGTACTCTGCCATAGTAATAGAGAACGTTCTTGCAAGGCTAAGGCTAAGCCAAGGACTTAATCCTTGCCTTAGCCCACCTCACGTCTTCCTTCTCTGCATCACAAATGCATTTTTGTTCTAATTTTTGTAGAATAGTAACTCAGAGAGTATGATTTTTTAATGTTTTACAAAAACTTTTTTCCTTTTTTAAAACTTATCGATTTTTCACTCGATGGTTACAGGGCTAAGCTTGTGAGTATAAAGAGGTTACCTTCCAGAGAAGATCGCGTGTTTATATCCTATGTGAGGGTGCGTCATAGCTCTACAGAGTGGCCCTTGCATCTCAAGATAATCACATAAAGATAAAATCAACAAAATAAACGATCAAGTTTCAAGACAAAAGTTCCCAAACATGGACAAAACTTTCACTTACAACATGTAAACTTTTGACCATGCCAATAATTTTGCATAGATGTACGGGTTGTAAACGGATGAATAATTTAAAATAGTTGCTATCTTAAAACTCTTACCCATCGTACTTTCGTTTTAAAAAGTCGACAAACTCATTGTGAAAGTCTTGACACATTTACACAAGTAACTTCCTTGAATTCAAATAAAACAACACAAGAAACATGAAATAAATCATTTTTCACTACTTATTTATCTTTCTTGATCGAATCAATCTTTAGAAAATGTTGCACATTTAGAAAGTTCCTGTTTAATGCATGCTATTCTCCGTCTCTCTGTTGATATGTATGTGTCAGTGGGTATGGTTGTGCGTATTTTGAAGTGTATGATTGTTAGAGAGAGAGAGAGAGAGAGAGAGAGAGAGAGAGAGAGAGAGAGAGAGAGGCAAGCAGTCAAAGAACGACAGAGAAAGCCTTGGGTCCGAAGTTACCGCTGTGTTGCCATGTTATCTACATTTTTATCTTTCTCTGTCTGTCTGTCTGTCTGTCTGTCTGTCTGTCTGTCTGTCTGTCTGTCTGTCTGTCTCTGTCTGTCTGTCTGTCTGTCTGTCTGTCTGTCTGCCTATCTGTCTGTCTGTCTGTCTGTCTGTCTGTCTGTCTGTCTGTCTGTCTGCTTGTCAATAAGTCTGCAGTTCCTGTGTCTTGTTTACCGTTATGTTCCTGTTACTTGCTAATGTCCTCAAAATGCGATATTCATCAACTGTTGATGTTTTACCTATTTTCTCACACAAAGATATGTACTGAAATACAAATATGATAAAATATTTGTAAATCAATCATATGAATATAGATATATAACAGTACTGACCTTTTTAGCTATGGAACAAACGCGGGCATATCAAAGTATATGTGGTCAGCTGATAACCTGAATTCCTGCAGAATGTCTGCTTTAATCTTTAACCTTCTATCAATTATGCCACGTACGGCTATAGTTGAACCAGACGTATTCATTTGTCCAAAAAAGAATACCAACAATTTTGTGTCTTTTGCACTTGTCATCACCTTCGTATTGACTCCAAGGAAGAATGCATTGTTAAGTTTGGAATCCATTTGAAGTTGAAAATAAAGTAAATACAATTACATTGAAAACTCATATGGGTTTGACTGAGGCTGTTGAATGTGCTTCACAATTGCCGTGAAAATCTCAAAAACATTGTCAATCATGGAATGAAAATGTAATTTTTTATTATCAATGTTAAAAAGTAAAAGAAACATTGAGCTAACTGAACTAGAAGACACATTCCCATATTGCTTGATACAAACAGGGCGCTCGTCACAGTGTTATTTCTTGCGGTTAAGAGCCATTGCAAATGTAACACGTATCTCATTGTGCTCCGAAAAACACTACTTTATGCGGTTAAGTGTTCTGTAGCATTTGTGTCTTTTAAACAGAGAAAATTATCGCATTACACACATTAAAAAATGTCAACTATTTACTCTAATTATAGAAGGAAGTACGGTATGCTGCCCTCTATTGCATGAATGTTTGCATTATGCCTTTAATCTAAATACAAATAAAATGTGTTATTGTAGTTTTATTTGCATTTATGCCTCAGTCGGGTCATCTTTATAAAGGTCGCGTGACACGACACATCGTTTAGGTTGTCTGAAGAGTCGTTTGATAAATGAAATTAGATTCTTCTTTTCTGCTTTTACATATTCGTTGGCAGCTATTGCTATATTAGAACATTCCATTTTGTTATTTTATTTTCAGATGCAACTTTTGCAGATAACAGTGCACGAGTTTGCTATAAGCGTCGCTGTATTAGATGTAAACGATTTATAGGGCAGAATATAACCTTTAACCTCTGCGCTCTGTCCTGACAAGCTTTGAATCGTTTGCCTGTCATCAAGACCATAGATCGATTGTGTCTTATCTATTGAATAGTAACCTATAGCTAGGAACATGACACACCGTTGCTCACACCTTATCCACACCCACATTTTTGTTTGATTCTTTTTCTTAATATTTTGAATAATGCCTGTCAAAGCCTACATATTTTCCTAAGTAAAACGCATTGCCGATACAAATATTTGGAAGTCCAAGCTGTTCCACTGCGTATTTTCTGTCTTTTTCACGTCACACCCTTTTGACGCCCAACGCTCACGTTATCAGTGACCAATCACATACGTGCAAAGCCTCGTTTCAATGAATTATGCTGGAACACAACGTCGTCCTCGCTGGTCATTTTCATATTCGTCAAAAGGCAACACTGACAAGTCGACCTCTAAGGGAAGCTTGCTGTTTATTTCCCTGCTCAATCAAACGATGTTTGGCAATTGTTATATAAAAGGCGAACAACTTTTCTCATCTTGCTTTGAAACCGTTATATCATGCATCATTCAGGGTTTTGGATGGGAAATAGTGGGTGTATGTTGAACAGTACAGGACAACAACTCGAGTTCAGTTAGATTAGGAAACTGTTAGTTGGAGAACGTAGTGTCCAGGTTTTGGCTTGAAAGGCAGACTACACTATGTTAACTCGTACATGTGTTATCTCTCACATGATTTGAACAAGAGACTCTATATCAGAAATTGTCTTAATATATAACAAAAGAGAGTAAAAGCAGTCTTCACACTAAAGACAGGGTCAGTATTTAGTCTGGTGTGTCAGACATAATGGCTGCAAAACATTCTTCGCTTTGTAATATTTTGCAACAGAGCATCGTCGAATCTCGAATATATATCTGTATGGTGACCCAAATCAGGATTTTTACGTAGCTTCCAATGTCGATTGAGCGGATGATCTTATGGGCGAAGGGCGATCTATGGCCAGCAAGCTCCACTGAGAAATTGGTAGTGTGTCGAATTAGCTAAATGTGTGTACAGCGTCGTACGTGAGCAGTACGACTAAGTATGTCCCCTAGCGAGGAAGACACGCTCCTGATTCAAACCAAAACTTACCTTCTTGTCGTCAAAGTTTGACTTGTCGGAAACATCGTCGAGGTCTCTATCCTTGTATTGTAATTCAATCGGTAGTGTGTCATCTTCCATGGTCAGAGATAGTCCGTAAAACCAGGGATGAGCAGCCTTTTAGTTAGATATTTTGAGCGACAATTTATCGCTACTATTTGCTTACGTGCGTATGCTCAACAAAGAAGCAATTGAAATAATTCTGTTACTATTCACTATATTAAATATTAACGTAGGCCATAAACCATCAAATCTTACACTGTATTTTAAAATCCAAATATGATAAATCCTGTGAGAAATCGCGTTGTTTCGGTAAAAAGTGCACATTAACAGAAACAAATGTAATTGCTATCAAAACCAAATTAGCTAATTAATGCGGATAATTATTAAATTCGCCTTGTGTTTATATAATGTAGATAACATGACATTTGTCCTACTGGGTCTATTAAGGACACACAGTCGTCTGATGATGACAAAGGTCTATTCAAATCAAACAAACTGGAGATAATTTACTACTAGGCCCCTGCCAACATATTTTATCAAGTTAGAGTGCGCCTCGGGGATAGAGGCTCGGCTTGTGTGGGCGCATTTTGAAGCTCTTGGAATAATGAAGTTTTCGCCTTCTTGCTTTATAGTGATAATTGAAAATTTAAGTTTCTCCTGCTGAGTTAACACAGGGATGGCTGCCATGTTAAATGTCATATATCGGTATTTTTGGCTAAGTGTTCTCCACTGTTAAAGATTTGCATAGTGAGCCCTATTTTTATTCTTAATTTTGTCATATAATTGTCCAAAACTTTCTCTTAGAAAGTTCTCAGCAAAGGTTCAAGTCTTTCAGTTTTGAAGAGCGTACTACCTTAAGCGAATACAGCATAGTTGACGATTGCACATACTGACGTTGTTTTACACATATGTAAGCAGTATCGATATCAAGGCAATTTTCAATATGATTGGGAGAAACTTCAATAAGAAGATCAATAAATACTCTTTCAAAATACGAAAAAAATGTCAATTCTTGTATTATTTGTACATGAGCCCAAGCATACCACTCTTCTCTTACGCTTTCATATCATTTACTCGAAGGGGTGACAAAACAATTATGAAAAACCGTCCGGTACTTTTTGTTCGGTGTGTTGATTTTACAAGTTTGATCTTTGTGTCAAAGAGAATCGTTCTTACGAAAATCGTGGCACTGTATGACAAACACTAGCGATATAGAGGCTTTGTAGATCTTGTTATAACACTGTTGTCTTACTGTTTAATAATCGAACTACAGACCCTGGATCTCGCCATGGAGTCAAAGTCATCTTGATATGACATGCGTTTTGGGGATTAATATTCAGACACTCGTTTTTTACCAACACCTTGATGCCATACTGTATGGACTCATTATTAAGCAACTGTTTATTGGTTGTTTTAGTGAAAATAGAAGATATAATTTCTCTCCGTAGAGTTGGCATATGTCAAAGCCCATGGTCATTAATACCGGATCTCGTAAATATCGGGTATATTTACCCTCAAATCAAACCTATGCACGGTTGTCCTTACTATGGGTTGTTTAAGAAAATGATTTTAAAGTTTCTTGAAGGATGTACATGTATGCGCAAATGTTTGAAACTGTCCGTTCCAAGATGAGTATCACCATTAAGGAAGCTTATGAACATACGGGACATGGATAAAAATAACTCGCTCGTGAAATAACTTGTCGTCATCCCTTGAATTACACACCCAGTTTTACTAATAATCACTGCTCAAGCAGAAAGATAATGCCAAATATTGAAGGCATAAGAACTGTTCAGCATCGACGACTGGCACGAATCCAGTGTGAGTCACGTGATCACTTGCCGATACAGGGGTCATAACTCTGTTGCTTTGCACATTTCCACGTTCCAGAGAAGTTGTCATTCAATGTTCGTTTATAGATGAGAATGAGTTCAACAGTGAATCTGTCATGGGTTCGAAAGGTAATCATGGCCTTGATGGACACTGTTTCGGTCCCGTACATCAGAGAAAGTGAAGGTGGCACGGAGGCTGATTGCAAACGACTCGGAGCCTCTACATGATGACGAACAATGTCGTATATTTCTTGACACGTGATATGTCTGATACAAACCGAGCCTTTAAAAAAGTACCAAAACAAAGCAATTAAATGGACCACTTAAAAGCGACATATGAAATAGACCTGACAAATGAGAGCTGTTTTCGGAAAGGCGACAGTTGCATTCGGTATAGGAGCCTAAAGACTGACACATACGAAGCACGCGAAAAATTCAACTGTTGAAGGTACCGTTTTTTGCCCCAACAATCACTCTGTCTTCGGCGAAGAGACGCTTTCTTTTCCATCGGACTGCCCAGCTTCCAAAGCACCAAGTTCAAGGTTCTCTTGGTCGTAATCTTTGTCCTTGCGAAACTGTGACACAATTTCTTCGAATGTCTTGTTTTTAGTTTCCGGAACGAAGAAAATGGTGAACACTGTCGTGCAGATCAAAAAACACATGTATACCAGAAAAGTGTACGCTCCGATAGCTTCCTGTAAAAGTTAAAAAACAAACAAACATATAAGCAAGCAAATAAATAGACGTACGGACGAACGGACAGCTACATAAATTAGATTTGGACGACAGATTTGGACGGCCAGGCTGATGACATTTCAGTAACACATTTCCTCACGGTCCTTCATTGACTTTGCAGCGTATCCGACCTTTTCTGTGCGTAGAGAGAATATTTTAATTTGGTTTTCTTACCTGGAGTATAGGAAAGGTAAGTCCAATAACGAAGTTAGACAACCAGTTAGTCTGAATGGAGACACTCATTGCGGCAGGGCGGGGGCCTTGCGACCACAACTCGGCGACAAGGATGTACGGTATTGGCCCTGTAAAATTAAGCAAAGTCCTCAATCGTATACCTTATAAAGGTCTCACGATCTCGTCAGGCTTTTTTTACCCATATTCCTTCGAGGGTTTCCTGTGTGATAGATGGATAGATGGATGGATGGATAGATAGATTGACAGATAGATATATAGGCAGATAGGTAGACAGACAGATACATAGATAGGAAGATGGGTAGATATGGATAGGTTGAAAGATAGATTGATAGATAGATTGATTGATAGGCAGACATACATACATACATACATACATACAGACAGACAGACAGACAAACAGACAGATGGAAAGATATACAGGTAAGCAGACTGACAGATATATTAGATTTTTACTACTCACCGGGTCCTATTGCGAAACAGATGACGTAGCAGTAGACACAAGCAAGGCTTATGTACGCCCAGGCATCTTGCTGTTGATTCTGTGAAGTACATAAAAAAACAATCCTAAATTTAAACTCGTACGTACAATCTTTCTTATCAGTGAAAAGATCAAAGAGGATGGGTGGACTATTCACTAAGATGAAACAGAAACTCGGGTTTCAAACCTTAAGTGTCGGTCATAGTTTGCACTGGAACTTACCGTGAGGTTGAGGGACAGAGTGATAATACCAGTGAAGATAACTGTTCCTATGTACGGGAATACCAGTAAAGGCCTGCGACCCGTTTTTTCGATGATGAAAACCTTAATAAACAAAAATAATGCAACTTTTAACTACTACTACTTCCTTCAAATTTCGTGGAAGAACTTGACATAAACACAAATGAAAAATCCGGCGACACTTACACAAATAGTCTGTATTTAGCAGGACTTACATCGTTTAAGGAGTCATAATACAGATGTGTAACATGTATCATAAATATTCAAGACTATAATTTCACACAAAGATTTCACTTCGTTAGAATTTACCCCGGATGTAACACATTATCAAAGTCAGTTGAACTGGAAAAATCACCGTATTTCGCTACATGTCCATGTATTCAGCATGGAAGGCATTAATATTAATGTGACCACCATCCCTACAATATGATTTATAGCATTATGTGAAATCACAAAGTCCTTTTATTTAATTTTACTACATGAATGGTCGTGTGTTACAGATTTTGTATTATAAGAAGAAATTCATTGGGAGGAATTCCTTCCCATCAGAACCTAATTATGGACGTATTTATGGCCAATACACATGCATATCGCCAGTATATAACCAGTGATTGCTAGCCACCGGAAAGTTACCGCAAAGTTGCCTGCTATTCTTATCTTTAAGAACGACAGATTCCAAGTTTCTTAGTTAATAATATGCCTAAGCATTTGATGCATACCGATATTATTGTCATCGCGACGTTGATGGCGCCAGTTCCGACCGTTGCGTAAGTGACAGCATCGTCATCATCGGGCCAAATCATGCCGTAAATCTCAGTTGCATAGAAGAAGATCTGATGATGAACAATAAATTGATAAGACGGAATAAAATCACACCGTTTGCTGGTTGATGAAAAAAATTGTCGGCATCATAAGTGATACAGATTCTCAGCCATTGAGTGAATTGTAAAATCGATGAAGAGTATCAAGTAACTTGCTCTGAAGGGAGCACATGGAAGGAAGTAAGATGGTAGGAAGTCCGCAGCGTTTATAGCGGTAGCAGTTACGTATTTTACTGAGCAATGAGTGTGTAGTGTACGTGTCTGAACTAATACGTAGATGGCGACAACAGGAAAGAGAGTACCGTTATAGACTTAATCGGCTAGAAATACCAAATTCTGCGAAGTAAGTCACGGTAATTGGTGAAGTAATTGGTGGCACCAAATGCCTATTCGTCAGACTGGTATAGTATACAAGCTGCTGCATCGGCTAGTCCACCATCAAACAATCAATTACTTAAAATTGTGTGCTTATACTTATTGAGTACTTATACATAATGACAGCATCTACTAATACATGCCGTCAATATGAAATCAATTTCAATGATGTTATCTTACAGATGGAATTTAAACTCTTTCTCTTCAAAGAGACTGTAAAATTTTAATTATATCAAAGTAGTTAATTCAATTGGCCCAGTTGTGATGCTAAGTAAAGCTACTCTTACTGATTGTAAATAGTTTCCCTTTTAAAATACTGTGCACCTCGAAAGTGGACCACTTTAGATCGTGCTTAGACTTTCCTCTGTGAAACTTAAACTACCTTCGTACCAAATCAAGAATAAATATCACGGATTATCGTGCAAAGTCCGGTACTAGAGAAACAAATTACCTATTATTAACCGATATTTCAAATTCAAAATGGCTTCCATCGTTCTGTTTTTAAAGAACTGAGAAGGTCGGAATGTTCCTCACTTCAAGAGTTCTAAAATGAATCCCCACGAGTGATAGATCACAGCACAGTTGTAAAAACTTTAGAGTCCTAATATCTGTCCCCGAGGTGCATTCTACCTTTTAAATGGATGCTTATACTTGATTAGATGAAGGCAGTACGAAGGAGACAATTAAACTCACCGCGTTGATTCCAGAAAACTGTTGACCAGCGTGAGAGCATATGCTAATGAGGAGTGGTTTACGGTAATTTTTGTTTGTAAACAAACCCACGATGCCAACTTTTGGCTCCTTACTCTCCGTGGCGTATTCAAGTTCCATCTCTTTAATGGCAGCCGACACATCATCCTGACCTAAATTTTCTGCAATGCTAAAAACGGAAAAAGTTAGATATATAGATGGACGGAATAATTCACTACATTGACATACAGTCATACAGATAGATAGGTAGGTAAGTAGACAGACATATACTGACAGGTAGGCAGATAGATAGATAAATAAATAGATAGATAGATAGATAGATAGATAGATAGATAGATAGATAGATAGATAGAGAGAGAGACAGATAGACAGATTTCATCAAATCCAGTTACGTGTGACACCAAAGCAAAGTCTACATTGCAATTAGCTTTTTCGGTGATATTGCTAGAAACATAATAGATTGATATCTTTCTAGAAATTAACGATCAGACTCGACTAGTGCTTTTTTTTCTGTTGTTATCAAGACTGGAACTGTTTGATAATTTCAGGGTGATGCTATGTGGAAGACATAAACACTTTCACTTTTTACTTGACTTACTTTATTATTTCGTCTGTAACGTCGTTACGAGTCATTTATAACATTTTCTTCGCAAATGTTGACGCCTTTTGCAGCCATCAAAAACGTCAACCATTTCTTTTATTATAAATTTACAGTACTGAGACTTGCGTTTCATACCAACCTTTTTCGGATGCCTCTTTGTCCCTGTCATTGAGAAGCAGCCATCTGGGCTTTCCGGACAGAAAGGCAGCAGAAACACCTCAACGGCACCTATCACTCCCGTCAGCGCGAGTAGAATATTCCAGTTGTCATGGATGTCAGAACGAATAGACCGAGACACTGGAGAAAAGGGGGTTTCATAATTATTCTGAACACGATTGACATTGACAAATTTGGCTGAAATTACATTAAGATTACTGTGAAGAAGGCTTCAAGTCGGCGATTTGGACAGGAACATCTCCTCTGGGACATCTCCTCTCGTGTTTCTCGAGAAGATTGCGTCTGTCTGTTTACTCTCTACAAGTGCTGGAATATCAGAGTCACTTTATCAATTTGCGAATCAGCATTTTGATATTAATGGTTGTAAAGAAAAGTAATTTCCTCGATAATTTGCATTTGAAAGACACAAATCATATCTCCCTGAGACTGATCCTGAATGATCATAAACTGTAAAATAAATAAACTGCAAAATCTAAAAAATGTAGAAGTATCCGCGAGTATCCTTACACCATGTTGGCTTTGGAAACGTCTTACTGGACTATGAGTATACCAACTGTAATAGCTAACTGGTGATTAACGCCCACAGCACCGCGTAGATTCTTTGGAGGAATTTCAGCAAGAAAAAGCGGTACTATGGTGATAGCAGCACCTGGGTGAACATAATATTTCAGTAAAAGAGTTGGATAATTACATCCAGAATCTATGAATTCGCATGCAGCCTAGACTGTTGTGATGTCAATATTCGTGTTACTGCAATATATTCAGCGACAAACTTGAATTTCTGTAGCTGTAAGCATGCCAAGTCATTTTGCTCTTCAATAGAGAAAACACAGTAATGTGATTAGAATTTTGAAGAAACAAATTTCGCCGTCTTTTAGCACTATATTATTATCATGCTTTATGTGAAAAACCAATGCGTTCAACTCTTCTTCTAAAACGTAACTTGTGTCAGTCACTTAATTTTCGAAGTGAAACTCTCGTGCTTTGCGAGATTATGTTACGAGGGCTTCATTCTGATGACGTCACCACTCACCTGCGTAGAAACCAATGATAATTCTGCCCATGATCAGTAATTCGAAATTGTCCGCTAGTTGACAAGTACCGAGCATCAAACCAGCAGAAATCGAAAACACGTTGTTTAGCAAAAGACCACCCTTCCTAATAAATAACAGCAGAAGACAATGTTTTTCGTAATATTCCAAACTTATAGTTGAGTGCGACTATACATCGCAGTTGGGAAAAGACGGCCGTCGGTCGGTCCCTGTATCACATGAACGTAAAAAAGGTGTACTGATGACAGACGAGTGAAAATTATGAGAAAATCGTCCCTTTAATTAGCATATGTGTGAAGTTTTAAATTTTTTTTCCAAGACATGTTGGCTTCAATTGATAATTTGTAGCGATATCATGGACAGTTTTGAAAGAAATGAACTTGTTTATCTATGTTGTCCATAATACGGAGATTATAAACAGACACCAACAATCACGAACATCAACTCGAAAATTTAGAGAATTGGAAAACAGCATAGACAGATAGACAGGGGATCACAGTATATACAAAGACGCATTTTAGACACACGCACATACACAGTATAATCACAATACTGTTCTCTGAGATCTGGTATGCTAAGATAAAATATGCATCATGGTACCTTCCCAAAATATCTCCCATTGGTGCGGCGGCAAGAGCACCAACAGCGCCACCAATGGCGTAAAGTGAGACAGTCAGAGCATACAGCCAAGTCAGCCCGGTTTCTGATAGCTCGCCGTATCTTTGATATGAGGAGTTGAGAAAATCTCTTATATGCTGAAAAAATAATATGCATACCATTTAAACACAGAAGCATATTAAAATATACTCATTTAGGTTTTTTTGTTGCAAGGAATTCGGTTTGATTTCAACATTATTGCTTCTGGAAATCCGTCTTGTTTGTCTGTTAAGGTACGTGGAAAGTATTATCTACGGAGAAATGCGGATATATTCGTTATGGAGGATAACAATGGCATTGTAAACATTTGACCTTTGTAACTCGCAATACCGTTTGCTCACGCTCCTGCGCTTTTTGTGTACACACGTGTTTATTTCGAACGACCTAAACCAATCTTTGTTTTTACAAAACGTAAACAAATGGATTAATGGATTTACAGATTGTACAGCTTGAAGAAATGTCGCTGTTTTTCAATGACAAGTGAAAATCATGAAGATTATAGACAAAAAAGGGGGCGAGAAAACAAATCATATCAAATACTTCATACACATTGTGACGACGGATTGTGGGACTGAGTTACTGAGTAATCATGGTGCAAAGAAAACAACAAAACATAGAATAAATCAGGTAGGCTTACATTTGAGGGCGCTGTCATCACTCCTGTGTTGTAACCGAATTGCAGCGAGGAAAATATCGACACAATGGCCGTTGCGTAGACAACCCATACTGTCAAACGACCCTTTGGAGAGAACCAATGGATTAATTCGGAACAAGTTTCGCACCATTGTTTTTACAAAATTTTCGGTCAACGCTATTATGATCGTGCTACTATGATATAATTGTACGACTGTACCCTGTACTCAATGAAATGCGATGTTACATGTTCTAGTTCAAAAGACGCTGATTTTACGAATAAAGAAACAATGGCCGACGCCAAAAACTCAAGTTGAAGGGAGATACAGTTTCGTAAGATATCGGATAGGTTATCGGACTGGTTAATAAGATATCGACAGATTTGGCTTTGTGGGACACACCCACCTGCAACTTTTACTTGCTAATAACTACCTACAGCGCGCAACTCTCAATGTGAGATATAGGTAGAACTTATCTCTAAGGCATAGAGATTGGTTTTAAATTAAAAGTTGTTGTTTAGGGCATGGCATAGACACTTTAAATTAATAAGTCAATATCGGCTATTTGTGGACAAAACCTTTCAAAGACGAATTGAAAGCATTTGATTACAATAATTAATGAAGTCACAAATTGATATAATTATTGATGGCACATAAATGTATGATATTCATCCTAATGTACGAATCTATATCAGCCACGAATATATTTGAAACTTATGATACTTCTAGAGTTGAAATGTTAAGATTTCCATCGTAATTTTCTGAGATGTAATTTTTACTTTGATACTTTAAAAGTCTGATGATATCTTCTTGCAAGATTGTTCCAATCGCAATGACAACTATTGGGGAAAAAGGCGAGTAAAGACCCGTCTTAACGTTTATGTTTGAGTGTCTATACTGAGCTGATATCACTGTGGAATCCATTGTATAATTCTATGATAGTCGCAACAAAACTGCACTATGCAGGACTTGGCATCGTGACGAATAGAGGGTATTTACGATAAAGAGAAGGCTTATGTTTAGGTTTAGGTCAGCTGTGAGAAACCTTAATAATACAGACTGCTTGATTAGAACAGTAGCTTGATCATGATTTATGAAGATCCCAATAAATAGCTTGACCCAAATTTAAGGTACACGCTCTCGCTGTGCAAACACGTCACCCTTTGAGTTATTGCCGGTCCCTGTTAGATTATCGACTGGCACTAACCTGGCCGCCATTTTGCTGACCGAAATTCGCGAACGTCGAGTTGTTTGGTGAGAACGAACATGGTGTTACCACAGGGAAGGGAGGTAAATGACAATTGGATCGTCAAAATGAAGTCCTGCGTAGTTTTATGATCGAAAGTAGACGAACTTTGCATCAGAATTAAGCCGATTAGGCAAATGTTGATAAAATTGTATAACTGAATGGTGCATGTGTGTGTCACCATTATTTTGCGACGTTGATTTACAGTATATATCTCATGCATATTGAAGACCGAGAAAGGAAAGCAGAGACTCCGGGGGAAATGTACTTTGAAATTTCAGCGTAAGCTTTATATCCCTTGGGACAAAGTTCAGTCATTCTGTGGTCTTTCGGCTTCTAATTCACGTATTAGCACCGTCCAGCCCCGACCACAGCTCTCAAGTGATAGACTCAAGGAGGCTTGAGTTTTCATCGTTAAAACAGAAGTCAGCGGTGAGCCATTCTCCAGTGTAACTGTGGCTGCAAGTTAGGGTTCATAAAAATCAACTGGAGTGAAATTATTGTACGAGATCTAGAATTACCTTTTCGCCAGCAGCGGTTGTTTCTTCAGAGACAGGTTCTGCAGGATTCACCTCGTTGAGGTTGAAATCCGTTTTCTCGGCAGAGTCAATCTGTTTCTCCTTGTCGTCCATAGTGAACGAGATCTGACTATTCTCAAGACGATGCTAGCTAAGACCTGGCCCAGGACGCTGTGACGTCTTGTTTCACTGTCACAGTAATCATATACATGATTGTAAAATATTTTGGTTAATCATTGCCCAGTGATATTTACTCAGCAGATACTGTCAAAACGTTATTTTATGAAAGAAAAATTAGTTTACAAAGTCGTTTGTCGGACGAGCTACATTTTCAATGTGCTTAGCAAAGGTGTTTGTACCTACAATTCACTTATACTTTTGCACTTGACCTTCAATCGAGTCATTTTCAGAAGAAAACAGGGAGGGGAAGGCATGAAAAATGATGAACCCTTCAAATATGCCGAATTTATTTTGTTTTGCAAAAACTTACGACATGAGCTCGTCTACACGTTGAGGAAAGAAAACTACGTCTTCTTGTCAGAATCAAATCATAAGTTTCTATCTTGTACCTACGTGGAATTAGTAAAATGTTATAATTAGTGGAGCAGCATAACCAGTATAAAAAGGAAATATGTTATCGTTCATTTTTTAATTTATTGGCTGAAAGTAATCATTCATATATGACAAACTGAGTTCGAGGTCAAAGTTCATCTTTCTCACTGGTTACAACGGCGTAGTAAGTTTTATTGGCCTGGTGTAGATTTATGACTAATTGTGAGCTGTTCGGAAGGCCAGCAAAGAAAGGTATTTTACAAGACTCAAGATATTTTTTACGTTTTCCCCGGGCGAAACGAGTTTCAGAAATCATGCTGTTGAAAAAGGGAATCTAGAAATCTAGAAACATCTTCATGAAAAGTGATCGAACACAGGCGTCACCTGTAGTTACAAAAATGACAAAATCGAGTTTAAGTGGGATCGTTTTGTAGCAAAAGGGGAATTTAAATTTGCTAAGCTACTTTTCAATGTTTTATTTTCACTCTATTTTAATAGTCACACATAGGTTATGGTAACCCTGTTCGTTAAAATGATCATATATTGTAGAAAAGGCTTATCGAATTTCTATTTTGGCATTTAGGGGTTTATTGTATAAGTCATGGAAGGTTATAGTGCTTCTCATAAAGGTGTAAGTACAGTTAAATTATCAGTGATTGTTGGTAGTATATTCATCCATTTACAACAATGTGTCGCCAGGTTATCTTCTCCATCATTAGTAAGGGAGCCGTCATTATTATCGCTAGGGATCAGAAGAATATGAGGAGGGTCACTCAAAATTGAAAATTCAAGGGGGTTGCTCAAAATTTGGAGAGGAAGAAGGGGGTAATTCATTTTTTTGCGAAATAAATTACTGAAAAACCTTTCAGATCGCACCATTATACACATCTGTTTCTCAAACTTTTTGACGTGAGAGGGGGTACACCCCTCTCGTGTCCTCCAACTTAGGGATTCTAACAGTTTTACTTAAAAGACAAATTGAAATACCTCTAAGATTGCACTAATACTGCAACATTGCACACATCAATTTCTCAAAATTTTCACAGGACCTAGGACAAAACTCAACTGTTGTGAATGCATCCTATTTTATCACAGAAACATATTTTCATCGACTTCAGTTCAATGACCATTTTGACACTTAACCATACCATATTCAGGCTTTTCATTAGAAGCTGGCAGCTGGAGAAATGACACAACAAGGTCACAGATTTTCCATTCCTGCATCTTTTTTGGTCTTCAATCACTGGTAAACTGAGAACTGTTTTTTACAAAATGTATTGTCATTTTTTGGTTTTTGAATATTGTGACTCAAACTCTGATCACGCTAAAAATGTGATAAAATATCGTTATTCAATGTCATTTTCAAATAGTTTTACTGAGTGCAAAATAAATTGAAAACACCTCTCAGATTGCACCATTACGTGTTATTACATACATCAATTTCTCAAAAATTTTCGAAACAAGAGGGACCCCTCTCGTGCTCCACCCTTAGGGTGTTCTAACAGTTTTACTTCGTAAAAAATTGATAAAAACACCTCTCAGATTGCACCAGACTGCACCATTGCAGACATCAATTTCTCAAATTTTCCATGCAAGATAGGGAACAGCCCCTCTGACACTTCCCCCTCAGCCTCTGGCGTGTTCTCCAAACGTTCAAATTCTGCCCTGTCAGACATCCTAGTGAAAACCCTATCATGATACCCATCCAAATTAAACAATATGGTTGGATATTGGTTATAGCGTGAGCTTTATTATCTGTATTTTGTAGTGATTTTGAATATCATTTTGTTGGTTTCACCTTTTTCAACTGTCATAAGATAACTGATGATAATTTAGTAGGGTACATCAGGATTTGAAAGGTCTTCACTATTGCTGTATTTTGTAAATTTTGCAAATACATGTATTGGTATTTAACTTTTCTAAGGGGGTTCAATTCCTGCATTACAGAGGGGGTCACTCAAAATTTATCATGGTGGCAGGGGGGGGGGGTTACTTGAACTATCAGAGTTTCCGATGAAATCCTGCGACCCCCAGGACGAAAATAATGACTGCTCCCTAATTTCATATTCTAGGTGGCAGTATCATTTAACTTGCAGCAATATGTTACGAATGATAGTCGTCTATTATTCACTTTTACGGCATAGAGACATACTTTCCATACAAGAATGAGATGAGTATAATAAGAGGAGCACGCGTGTCTCAAAAAGTACATTAGGAGGGCAGGGTCTCACAGCAAGGATAAGAGACACTTTGTTGAATTATAAGACTTGCCCTAGGGATGTCAGACAATCTACGAGGATGAAATACGCTTCGTCACTGCTATTACAGAAGGATAAGAGGAGAGTCTGTCTGTTTTGCACACGCCTTTAATGTAAATGAACAGTTCACACTTCGGTCATTTAATTGTCCGACTTTCGCACTTTGGATGATACGTAGTAACAGCAGTAAAAAGTCATAATAACTGACAACGCAGTATAACTTACTCGACTTTAAAACAATTTCATTATATTTTCTAGAATAACACACAACGATCAAATTTCAATTTTTGAAAACAGGGAAAGTAGCAGATTATCTACATGCCAAAGAAATTATCGAAATTTCATCTGGTCTATTTCGGACTGACTCATATTCTCGCTGTATTTTCGACCATTTTTTGGCAAAAAGATAAATTTATTCCAACATGTTGGCAAAGAAAACAAATCTACACAACTGTGTATGTGTCTAGCGTTTTAACAAAATTACAATGCAACTTGTCTGAAAAGGAAAAAAATCAGTAAAGTATCATCATGTAAATTCATTCAGGACGGATCCTTCTCCTCCAATTATTGCAAGGCTTGAAATTTTTGTGACAAACTCCTCAGCTTTGTTCATCAGCTTATAAGAGAAATATAATGTATTCACCCATTTTAATTGCATAACATAGGATTGAAGGGAAACTTTAATCCCATCATCAAGAGTAGCTAAATTCGACAATGTTATATACACCGCCGCCAGCAAATAGCGCCACCTACGCCCTTACAAGAAGTTGATACCTGCTACAGTACAACAGTGAGTGCATCAACAATTGTCTTATAGGATTTACGGTTAGCACCCGACAATTCTCGCTTCACTGACATATTATTTCAGACTTGACCTCAAAGCTTTCCGGTTTATAATTGGACTATAAGCATGGTACTGTCTGCAGCACGATGACACTTTTCGGAAAGAAATAGCTTTGTCATTTCGTCATGAATTATGTTGAAAGTGAAAGATTTAGTTCTGTAAAGCATTCTCTTTCAAAGTCAGATAAAAAATCAGGGTCACTGTGCAAACTGTGGTAAGTGAGAAACCTTTTAGTTTAAATGTACCGATGTTTGAAATTTAAAACGGCCTACATCCGTGTATTGACTATTTTAGGGAAAAATAGCTTTTTAAATTTCACAAAAATAAACCTTTGGGAAGTTACTTACTCCAATAGCTTAAGGCTATTGTAGGGGCTATTTTAAAACACTAACCGTGTAGTACCTTGTTTTCAGAGTTTGTCATCTTTTTGTTGCAGTAGATGGTAAAATGCAGTGCAGGGGGAAAACCGGATATTCGGTTGCCATGGCGCCAATTTCAGGGTTAAAAATATGAGGAAATTTGTGGCAAAGATATCTATTGAACGAAAAGTCATACAACAACCGAATTTTTTCTGTAGCATTCAGATGTATATGTATTACAATATGAACCTAAATCTATGACTGTATAAGATGTCAATATATGTCAATATATATATATATATACATTAGACATAAAGTAAAGGATGTCCGTCATAACTTTTTAAATTGATTTCAAATGGTAGTCCATATCCGTTCAGTCCTCATTCCTTTTTCTAGGTTTTCGACGAAACCCAGTGGAGATTGCTTCAAAACTCCTCTGCTTGGTCTCCGGCACCAGGAAATAAGCAAAGGCGGTGTAGTAGATCATGATCACCATGAAGATCAAGAACATGTAGGCGCCAATGCCAGACTGTAAAACAGGAAATGAACTAACACTGAGTGGTCATCAGACTCGACACAGGAATCAGGTAAGTGACATTGTCACGCAACACGCAAGTACAAACCCTTAATAAAAAATATTGCCACTTTCTAATGTACGTTTATACGTCAAAATATATCATAGTATGCTTAGTTTAGCAACAAATGAATTCCAGTTCAGACTAAAATTCACATGCCAACAATAACGTATGAAAGTACACAATTATGTAATTTGTATTGTAAAATTGAACAGAGTAATTCGACATGATTTGGAGCACAGAACAAGAAACTGCATTTCACAAGTAACGAAGATCATGGAGGAGTTGGATGGAGCTATCCAAAGTTATAGCTGTTGCCGCGTTAATAATTTTCATATTAATATGTTTCCACCGTTTGCTAAAACGCAACAGAACGTTTACAGTAGTATGCAACTCGAAAGTGCAAAACGTAAACTTTTGCTAACACTTTCTTTAATGGATCTCTCAACCATTCTCTTTCAAAATCAAGAATAAAAATCAGGGGTCACCGTGCAAATTTTGGTATTCGAGTAACAAATTACCGAAGATTTACCGATGTTTAACATCCCTGTTTTAACTCTATAGAGAAAAACAAAAGTTCGAATTTTCGGAAAACTTAGACTCTAAAAGTTTTCTTACACCAAGAGCTTAAAATGAAGAATTGGAAATTTTGGAGAGTCCAAATATCTGTCCCCGAGGCGCATTCTACCCTAAAAGCTTACCTGCATGTATGGAAATAGAAATGTAATAAGGACACCACTCCACCACTGAACTTGTACGCCTAAACTAACAGCTGCTGGCCTTGTACTCTGCGACCAAAGCTCTGGCACAATGATGAAGTAAACAGTGGCTAGAGAAAAAAGATGAAATAAACCGTCCAATTAAACTATTTGTCGGACAAATGTGCAAACATTTAGTATGGTAAGTGTGCGCGTAAGCCTCGTTCACATAAGAAACTTTAGTGGTGGTAGAAAATTTTTGGCAGCGCTCTATCGCAAGCATTTGTTGCGTTGAAAACTAGTGATAGGGTACTACATAGTTTCTTTTAAGCATGTATGTATTAAAAAAAATTGTTGTGTAGGTCTTGTTGATCTGACATTTGTTCTACGAATACGACTATGAATGTCCTGTCATATAGATGACCTAATATGTAGCAGTATGGTGTTGACGTTATTGACCTATCCTCAAACCCTTGATAACATACCATTTCACAATCTTTGTTGCTATTTTGCAGATGTCTGATAACATGAGGAACATTCGTTGTGTTTCGTTGGAAATCATATCCACTCGTAATGCTAGTGTAAACTTGCAAAACCCCTATCGATAACTATTAATTTCATTTATAATCTTCCTCAAATACAGGTTCACATTACCTGGTCCTATTGAAAAGAAGAATATTGACGCAAAGATGCAAATCATACTGATATAAGCCCAGGCATCAGCCTTCTCAGGATTCTGTGAAATAGATGTATATACAGTGTTAGGCTAAAGGCGATTTAGTCTCTAAAAAAGTCCCCCAATCATTGTAACTGTAATCTTTAACATCACTGATTCATTGTGAGGTTTCGCATTTTTTGCTCACAATGAGTCAATGATAACGAACTACTTTGGAATGTTACACTATTCGTCAACGAAAATATTGAATGAGCCCATCTCTCCATTTACAAAACTAGATAGCGCAAGAATCCAGGCCGACGATTATTTTCAATTAATAATGACTTGTGAAAAATTGATTTGTTCAGTCAAACAAACCCCATTAGTAACATAAATAAAAAACATCTGTCTAAAATCGACTATGAGATGCATCATACCCCTTCGGATAGGAGATCCCATTACGCATGTTACGTGCTATATAATTTTATGTCAGGTACATTTTATACACAAAATATCGGATATTGTATCTTATCCTGAGATTTATTCTCTTGACAGATAACTCAATTTGCTTACCGCAAGATTTAATGAGAGGGCAATAATACCATTCAGAAGGACCATTGCCGCAAAATTGTAGAGAATAAGAGGTCTTCGACCGAATCTGTCTACCAGAAAGATCTAAAAGAAACTGTTTTCATTAGTATAATCTTCTAGAGTTTTGCACTGTCAATTAAAACTAATAATTGGCTCAAGGCATATTAGAAAATTCACGCACGCGCACTGCGCGCAAAAAGAATTTTCTTTGCGTTTGACCTCAAAGCCTCTCTCCCTTTCATTAACGAAATCTAATAAGTTCGAAAAATTGACGGTGAAATAATTGAACCGCAAAACACCATAAATTGGTGAAATATATTGTCGCAAATTTCAGCTGTTGACAGATATTTGAAACGATATTCGGAACAAAATCTGAACGGTTAATGAGTATCATCACGGTGCAAAAAGTTGTTAGACGTTATCATGGCACACTGGTACAATTTCTTTTTACCATAATCGCAACAGAGGTAAACTATCTCCCTCAGAACGCAATGGGCTTCGTCCGTCACGAATGTTGTGTATTCTTTTCTAAAGCACAGAAAGTTTCATCGGCCAATTTTCATGGTCCCCCTATATGACGTCACATATGTTCTTTCTGGTGGTTTAAACTTGTAGAATGCAAAATTCACTTGTTACCTATCACCTAGAGGAGAAAGTTTTAACGCACCTGTCTTTCCAATTGACATTTCAGATCGGAATGCGGTGAACATGGCTTTTATAATTAGTTACAATGAGTTAGGTAAAAGTTGTATTATGTAGTATGAGTATACTGTACTTACAGCAATGAAAGAAGCAAACAATTCGACAAGGCCAATACCGAGAATGGCGTAGCTCACAGCATCCGGGTCATTGGGCCAAATCATCTCAAAGACGAAACCAGCGTATTGGTACAGCTGAAAACAGTGATGCATGATGGGAAAGTGTCGAAAGCGTAATTATCAATATCTTTGTTGATAGAATTAATGTAGTCAATCAACTTTATTCCAAAGGTTTATTTTCAGAATGTCAAAACGAAAAAAGGTAGAGTTTGTGTGACATTTGTGCCAAGATTAGACTGAAAGATAATTAGTCAAACGAAAATATGATTCAGTAAACCATCAAATATCAACATTAATCAATATATGTATGTTTGTTTGTGGACTTACATTGCGCTTAACTATTGAAAGAACGTGTGTTATGAGACTACAACTGACAATAGGCTATAGAAAAGGGATTCACATTTTTTATTTTGTGGTGTGCCTAAACTTTGAAAACTACGTTTCCATCAGACTCTTACCGCTGGGATGCCACATAGCTGTATGGATGACATTATCGTTACACTGATCAGGAGAGGTCGGCGATAGTTCGGATTGGTGAACAAACCAACTACTCCAACTTTCTCTTCTGTTAATTCTTCTCTGTGTTCGCGATTTATCTCATCGACCACCCAGTCGACGTCAGAGGTGCCGTAGTACTTCTTGATGGCTACCGTGATTGATGAAACCAGTGTTGAAATGGATGGCAATGGATGGCAAAGGATAACAATGGTTTATTATTGCCGAGTATGAAATGTTGTAAAATAAGACTGATGCTAATGATTGTCCCTATAGATGTTAAAAAATCCAAAATCTCTTCCAAACGCCCTCAACGACGTCTCTCTATAAAGTTTCATTAACTTGAACCTCAATGAGGAGAGTTGGGGAGGGGTAATCAGAATATTGAAATATCAAATATTACCTCGTTTTGCTGATTTTGTGTTGAAATCTGTTATGACGAGCCAGCGTGGACTGTCCGGACACGGCGGAAATAACAACAGATGAATCGCAGAAATGACCCCGGTCATCGAAAGTAGAATGTGCCAATTGTCTTCTGTGTTTAATACAAAAATGCCTAAAATCTATGAATTGTGAAAAAAAAAGATAATCAAGAAGTTGAAATCAGATCAGAAGGGTGCTGCCTACAGCACTACCTCTACAATCATTGTTAACTTTTGTGGCAAGTTGCGACAAACATATTTAGATTTTAATGAATGCAACCTGACTTTGAGTTCAGCATTTGGGTTGGAAATGGATTCAGAATCATAAGGAATGCAGTGAATATGTATTTTACTCACAAATATTGTGAGCCAGCTACTTAGTTCATCGACACTGATTTGCTAATTTTGCTGAGCTCTACCACAGACCTCTACCGTCTATGGCTCTACCCTACATGGTAAATTGTTCACATGTGCTTGCAACAACGACGCATGCGTGATTGCAGAACAACAGATTGGGTGACTGTACCTTTCTCTTGAATTTGAAAATCGTATGGCCGTATTTTAATACCGAAAAAGACTAAATTCATCATCTACGGTAGAAACACATTTGTATTAGATATTACCTGGGCCAACAAAATGCACAGGGCCAGAAACACTTTCTGGGAACTGCCAACTGCGCCTCGATACTTAATTGGTGAAATCTCTGCTAGGAACATCGGTGTGATGCCGAACGCAATTCCTTAAAGGAAGAAAATATTCAGTCACAGAAACAAACATGTAGCCTGAGAATGACAAAATCTAAGCTGCACGATTCACAATTTTGTAAATTAAAGGACCTGTTCAGAGTCCAACCTCTATGCAATGTACTGAATCATGTGGACAATGTGTACTTCTTGAGAACGAGGCAAAGCGGGTGATTACCGTACGAATATATAATAACGTAAGAGACATAAGCGAAGTAACTGGGAAAAAAGATAAGACATTATATTAGACTCTAACTATTGATGAAGTAATTCGAGATGGCAACAATATCACAAACATGCATATATGAACAAAGCAGATTTACAGTTTTTGTTGTCGTATGATTTCTCATATCGTTAACTTTGAAGACAGTGTTATTTGCGACAATCCTAAGTGAGGAATTCGTGCCCTACAACATCTGTCGATGTTTTGCGCATTTTTCAATGTTCTTGTCGTTCGTATAAAATAGTTGTCTGGCATACAACATACCACCATAGACGCCATTGACTGTCCGTGACATGATGATCAGCTCAAAGTTGTTTGCAATCCTACTGCAACCAGACATTAGAGCAGCGCTCAGGGGTAAGAAATTCACGAATAGCAAGCCATATTTCCTGTCAAGAAGGAAAGTGATGAATTTACCGATACAGTCAAACTCCGTCCCCTCAGATTGGTTATAAAATGTGTCCACAGAACGAGAAACTCGTTATGTGTTAAACAGGCCTAAATTCAATCACAGCTGTGCTGCATTTCACATTTCCTTTGTATTCGGGTCGGCCTTTTTGCGGCCAGGCGTTGCTCGGTCGTATTTTTTAAATACTTGAAAAGAATATTCGATAGTTTCATTCTCGTAGAAGTGAAATAATTTGAGAAGACATGAAAGATACGCCTCAATGTTTGACTTTCTGCATACCTGCCCATAATATCGCTTATCGATGGAGCAGCAATCGCCCCAAGAGCGCCCCCTATCAGGTATGATGACGCTGTCACTGCCCAAAGCCAGTCCATGATGTCTTGTGTAATTTCACCGTAGCGCTCCGTGTACGATTGGTTGTAAAAGTCTTGTATGTACTGAAATGAAACAAAAATCGAGAGCCTTAAAAAGCTTGCTTTTCGTATGTCCGGAAGATTCGTCACTTTAAGCTGTTCTCTTCTCTGAGAAAGGCTGTCACGAGAAATTATCCACTCTGTAGATTTCAGTAAGGAACGATCTGCAAACATTATCATTCTTGATATAGATATTTGAATATATACTTCACTTCACTTTTTATAGATGCAGCAAGAGTGTTTCTCACTGGCGGGATCCTAACTGTTCGGTAGATCTCTATCACTTAAATATTCCACACAGGTAAAGTGTGTGTGACAAGTTTCAGCTCAGTACAAACTGCGAAATGATTAGTCGTGTACTTATTATTCAAGCAATAGATCAAACCCGGAATTCGAGTGGACCACGGTATAAATAAACCCATAGTGCATAGACGTACGTCTATTTCCATTTACTTCCGTTTGTACACAATGTGGATTTGTTTGAACCGTCATCACGTGTTCTCTTAGTTGGGCGTACTGAGTCTGTAGAACGCATCACATCCTTTTTATTTCACAGTAGAATGATTTATTACTAGTGTAATCTCTGGTGCACAGTGCGTTAGATCAAGAGTCGTTAACAAATGTTAACATACCTTGGTGGGTGCCGCTAACACACCAACATGGTAACCATACTGACCGATACAACAGAAGGACGCCACCACCGACGCGTACATTAACCATGATGTCACTCGAACCTGAAAGAACGCATTTATGTGACGTCAATGATCATAACGCCCGAAGTCGTCATTTCCATGGCTTATATAGTAATATGCGTAGATTAACAACTCATTCTATGACACATTTATTCTATCATATGTGTCGCGTGGTTCGAAGGAGTTGATAATGTCCTCATGTAATAATTCCCCTCATTTCTAAATTTTGTTAATTCTATCCGAGGTCATGACAAGTTCAGCCCGAATCTAAATTGGCTCACAACAGAGTGTTCAAATAAAATAATACAGCAGTTTAGACGCTTTTCAGATCTTTGACCGCTCCAAGTTCACCGTATGTCTTCAAAATCATCCAAAGCAACATCAAGCAACGGGGAGTTATGTAGGGAAGTTACTCCAACATTACGGTAAGGGATCAGGTAAGTCAGTGAAATTTGAATAAATTTGATGTCTAACAGTCTTATCAGAATTAAATTTAATATTGGACCGAATTTGCGTTTAGATCAGTCGGCCAATAAGGTCAAAATATTTTTGATAGAGGTAGAATTTTAGTCAGATTTCAAGGCCAGTAGGTTTTGGTTGGATTGATTGGAAACGCCGAGGTCAAGGGGTCAGATGGCAATGCCTGTACGGGCCAAAGGTTATCAAATTAAGAAAAAACAGTTATTTAATGCCCCTTTCCACGACTTTTACATGACCTGACATCCAAATATACAGGTGCAGCCAACGGAGCTATTCATCGAAAAAGCTATTCCGAGAGCAATTTTTGAGGGCAGGGGAAATTTTAATTTTGCTTGGGCAGGGGATATATTTTTAGGTGGCAGGGGAGCAAATTTTAGTTTTTTGTCGGGCAGGGCAGATATCGGTTGATTGTCCTGGGGACAGGGCTTGGCGAAAAACGAGGAGGGGGAACTTCTTTTAAAACGGGGACAGGGAAGTTTATCCATGGTGTTTCCAGGGATGGGACACAGTGCAAGTACTTACACCTCTTCAAGGTTACGCAGACTATTTAACCTATCGCTATTGACCGAACATCAATCAATTTTAAGGGGACTTTTTCCGGGCAGGGGAAAACAAGGTTGTTTTCGCCACAGGGCAGGGGAGCTTCAAAAATTCACAGTGGAGAGGGGAAAAGGCAAAAATAAGTTGGAGTGGGTAAAAATGAAGTATGAGTGCGGGAGGGTAAGTCGAAAAATTTTCTGTGGGAGGGCAAATTATGAACAGCTAATTAATTACCCTCTTGACTTAAAAGTACTCAGTTCACATTACTTGTCATGCAAAATGTATCTTATCATAGTAAGGACCCCTTTTAAAGTGCATTGTTCGTTGGCTGCACCTGAATATACCGTAGTGGTATGTAGTATTCAAAACTCGATATTTTACTCCGAGAACAATTCACTTTTTATCTGAATTTGAGGCATTGTGAGAATTCTGCATAGTCTGTCAGTGTAGTGAAGTAGTTGGCTTCTACAGAGTGCACAACACAAATGGTAGGTCATGCCAACAAAATTGCTACAAGAGGATGTAAAGTCATGTTCAGATCGTGCAAATCGGATGATAGTTCTACAGTATGGAGCATATATACATTTACAGTGTGTAAATATGGAAAAAATATACGACAGCGTCTCGCTGTTCATATAATGACATTGTGAATACGATATTCACTGCGATAGTGGCAAGTTTTCTTCTAGAAACGTGTCCTTGAGGCTGTTTACGTACTCTCTGAAGTGACGCAGTCCAAGGACATGATCACATGATAAAGTGACGTCATTAATTGTTCCAAAAGAGAAAGAGTTCACACTGAAAGTCTTTTGCAGATTGAACTTAAGTCATAATTTTAATGTTCTTTGGTCTTTTTTTTGGAACGTGATGGCGCAAGTCTTTGTACAGTTTTGCCATAAAAAACTTCTCTAATAGCCAACACAATACAACAACAACAACAACAACATTCAATATTCGGTAAACAAAGTGGTCGGTCAACCTTACAGTACATAAAATAGCTAAGATGTGCTTTCATAGAATTATTTGGGCCATAACGGCATATTTCACATCTAAATAAACTAAAGCAAAGATAAGGTCAGCAACTAAACAATTGAAAGTTCGTTGTCAAAGACATTGAAGAGGGATATATGCCACTGTAAATGTCTGTTCCGAAGTCTGAGGTTGTTTTAGGATGAAAGCAACTCTTGATGTGAAATATTGCCAATGGGTTTCATGATAGTCCAGAAATCCAGATCCATGATTTCTATTATAACGTGGATGACGACAACCATCACATAATGTAACTCTACAAAATACCAGAAAATATCTTGAGAATGGCAATAAAGCTAAGTGGTAAGCTGTTTTTAAATCTGGAAATCTGCCAACGCGTCTATGGCACCAAGTCAAAATATCTTCCCTTTATTGCTCTCCTAAATTGACATTATACTGCATGTTGCTGACTGCATGCGGAATTTAAAATAACTTGCCGATCGGTTTGGAAAGACAATAGTTTCAAGACAAAAGTATACGTGTCGTGAACAGTCGTACGCGTGAAGACCGAACGTTCATCCAATGAGACCAAATTTTAATGAGATCACTTTTATTTAGATCACTTTTACTGGCAGTTTTGTTTGTCACGTATTTCAAATTTCAATTGTTCACATTTGACGTTTCAAGAGCTCTAGAGCACTCAGCCGCCAAGTAACCTAACTGCATACTATATACGCTCACTAAGTGTAGGCAATGTTTAAATCAATTTATACATATACATGACCCTCTTCGTTCAATGTGGACGGTCACAAATCGTGACACTTTAGTTCATTGGTACAGGTATTCACATGACCTCGCTTGGGCTTACGAGCAATACTTAACCCCAAACAAAATGCCTCACCTGTTCTTGCATTATCCCTGTCCGTTATAAACGACTCAAGCAATAATTTTGTCACCACAGTTGGCGTCAACAGACGGTACTGCAGGTAACATCTACTCAGATTTTATAGCCATTGTCAGCGACGTCTCACATGTCACAACGGACCATTAGTGTGGTTCAACAGTTAAGTTGTCCAAGCTGTCGATGTACCGTCTCAAAAAGCAACAGAAGGTGCTAAAACATGCGTGAAAGGACAACCGCTGGACCCGTCCAGCATGTTTTGAGGAGTCAACAACGAGTGCCCTTTACTTTGTTAATCATTAAACGCGAGACAGGTCTTAAATCACTCTGACCGACAGTGGATACACTGGAGTCGACTGGACCAAGTTGTTTTAACTGGTGCTGAGAAGTCAACTGTGACCTTAAAGGTGTAACTTCAAGGCCAATACACTACTAAGCCATTCGTATTGAAAGTGACAGGATAAGATTGAATAAATCTCTGATAATTAACAATTTACAAAAAACTTGATCAACAGGTCTTAACATTGAGGTAATGAATGGCAATGCCTGTATCACTCATTAGCTCATAGCGTACCTGTGTCAGTCTGTCTATGTGTCTGAATGTGTGATTGACTTTCTGATGGCGGATATCTTACATACTTGGTTGAGTAAAACTGAAATTTAGTGCAATAGATGCCGATTATGAAAAACGGGAAAGTTTGTTTATAAATAATGGTTTTAGTACTGGTTATTTTGAATTAGGTAGAGGAGTAAGACAAGGAGACCCTTTGTCCTCCAATGTTATTTATTTTGGTGTTGGAAACATTGTTGTTATCTATAAGGTCCAACAAAGACATCTCTGGTGTAAGAATTTTGGAGTCAGAGATCAAAGAAGCAGCCTTTGCAGATGATATGACTTGTTTCTTATCTGATGAGGATCTGCCACAGTATTATTTAATGTTCTTGATATTTTTAAGGAGTGTTCAGGACTTAAAGTGAATATGTTGAGAAAACTGAAGCAAAATGGCTGGGAAAATGGTGAACAGAAAGGACAAACTGTTCGGGGTTAAGTGGCCCACATCGCCTGTCAAAATGTTGGTATTTACTTCTCCTACAATGTAGAAGAAGCAAAGAGCTATAATATTACGAAAGCAATGAACAATATGAAAAACATCTCAGTACTTGGAAAAGTAGAAAGTTGTCACTGTATAGGTAAAGTTCAGATTATAAAACCTTTGGTATTCCACAATTTACCTACACTTTCAATAATATAGCTATTTCAAGATATGACATCAAGGAAATTCACAGAATTATTTACAAATTCTTTGGGATGGCAATGACAAAGTTGCAAGGAAAGTTATGATAGGAGATGTGGGCCGAGGTGGATTAAAAATGCCGAATTTGTATATTATTAAGAAACATCAGAGAATATAGTGGATCAAACGTTACTTAAACCCAGATATTAAACATACCTGGAAACTCTTTGTTAAGAGTAAACTTAACTCAGTTGGAGGTGAAACGTTTCTCATAAAACCAAGAGTATTCCAATAATTCAGTTCTCAAATTTTTCACTGAATGCCTCGACAGTTGGTCTGATGAAACAAGAATGTATCAAGAACGCTATAGTCAACTGATTTGGAACAATGAAAATATTACTATAGGGGGAAAACCTATTTTCTATGAAGAATTCGCTCAGAATGGCGTTATGAATGTTTCTGATTTAGTTAATGAAAATGGAGTTATTCCTTGGTCAAATGTTGCTAAAAATAATCTGTCATTAATCCATAAATTAAAATGGATGGGTATTATTTCAGCGATCCCAGATCAATTAAAGAATAAAGAAAACGGACCAGAAGAAATGTTTTTTTTTTACATTTCAGAACAACCTATGCCTTTAATGTCATTGAAAAGTCATATAATTAAAAGGGAATTGATTAATAGAGTATTTACTGCACCTGTAAGTATACAGAAAATTCTTGGTAATTTACAATGGGAAAAACTTTATGAGTTAATAATGAAAATGTCAATGGACAGTAAAATAAGAGAATTTCAATTTAAGTTGTTACATAATATATTATATACAAATCAAAAATTGCACAGAATGAATCCCAAAAAATTTCCTGATGAAATGTGTACTTTCTGTCATAATTTTCCTGAAACCCTTGAGCACCTGTTCTGTAAGTGTCAAACTATTATTTCACTTTGGAGACAGAAAAGCCACTCAATGTGAACTCAATGCCTAGCAGAATATATATGATTTAATGAATCGCTATTAGTTAATTTTATTTGCTTATTGGTAAGAAAACACATTTACTACTGTAAACTGAATGGTGTAAACCTAGAATTCAGTAGTGTTCTGTCTCTGGTTAAGAGAGTTTATCATTGTGAATATTACATAGCAAAATATATAAGAACAACAAATTATTAACACATTTTAAAAAGTGGTTACCTCTAATACCATACTTGAAATAATGTTTGTCTCTTTTTATGCTTTGATGAATCTACCGGGACTGTGAAATTTATTTTACTGTATTTGATTTTTTTTCTATTACACCGAATAAATGTGATAAATATAAAAAGTTTGTTTGACGAGGTACGTGTACAGTCAGCATCAATTGGTATATTTATTGATTTCGGATATTTGTGAATATTGTAACAATAGCTGTCCTCATTGATACAAGTTTGCGAAAAAGCTACCATACAAACTTATACATTTATCACAATAATTTTCTAGTCTAGCTTACCAATAAAATTGTCCATATTTTATAAAATTATGACTTATATAAATATATATATATATATATATATATATCATATAATATCTGTATATATCTATATAGTTGCATTTCAATTGATTTTATACTTGATATTAATATTACCACAATTACATTATCTTTTTTCTGTGAAACCTATTGTACGATTGTACGTTTATAGCATTGAAATTTAGGTAACAGGTTCGTGTGGTTTACACTGGAAATGTAATTTACTCACTTTTGATCAAAACATCAATTGACGATGAAGAAAAAAATAGATTGAACATCGTAAAGTGTGTCTATTTCAAGGAGGAAATGATGCTGTTTGGTTTGATCGGGTTTACATAATTACGGCGAAATGTTTTATCGATGCAAGAGATTGAAACTGTTCATTTCGGAAAGGCATCAAAATAATAAAGAAATATAATATCGGAGATTCAGCTATTGTACACATAGATTTAATTGGGAAAGATATGTTCGACTTCCTGAAAACGAGCCTTTTAAATCACGTGACACTGATACAAGTTCTTATGGTTTGCATGCCAGAGAGCGCTTCATTCATTTTCGGATCGGAGTTTTCACTTTTGATTTGATTTTGATACACATTGCAAATCACTATAACTGCGGTAAAGTTATACTCTTACTGGAATGCCTTGCAGATTTTATGCATCGGGTTCAGAAAAGCTGTTTTTCTTAACATTATGTATGCTGCGATTGTTTCTGAGGATCATCCTTAAAAAAACATTTATACTTGGGTAGTACAATTCATATGCAAATAAGTGTACACGTCAGGAAGTTGTCTCCTAATGAAATCAATCTGTAACTGTCAATCGAACTTTCGATCTCACACCTTTATCAGCAGAATACCGATCTCAGTGTCGTGTAGTGCTGCAACCGAAAATTTCAGTGACAAGTGTGCTTAGATCAAAAGTTACTTGACAGTAATCAGAAACCAACACAAATAAATTTTTATGCGTAAATTAATCTGTGATGACAGTTGATCAGATATACTTAAGTGAAGTGTTTAGCTTGGGAGTTCTAATGTTTGACTGAAGATGATTAATATGTCATTTCATATCGGAGGTAGAATTTCTAATCTGACTGGAGTATCATGGATCCACGAAAGGTTTTATTTCTCAGTTAATTTCCATTTATGCTGCCCGACTGCGTGCAATAAGGTCAAGGCAACCGTTAGGTGAAAGATGACTGGTGAACTTGTGATTGTAACGTTGGACGTTCTTTTGCAGTTCATCATGATGTGTCTGTGTTCCCCGATGGGGGCGCTCTTTGCAAATATTTCGTTCTGAAATTCGTAGCGGTTTCGCAACATTGGATGACGTGTTGTTACATCGCGACATCACCGATTACGTACACAATACAATGTGCTCTCGTCATTGACTCTTTATCTTCGACATTTCAAATGCCTCTTCGCTGTGTATGGCTTCGTTTTTGTCACCGCCTTTTGAGCGAAACTGGGCAGCGATTTCCTCAAAACTCTTGAGTTTTGTCTCCGGCACCAAGAAATATGTAAATAGAGTGTAGTATATCAAGATCACCACGAATATTGCAAACATGTATGCATCCATCGCTGCCTGAAAAAAACCAAAGTTAGGCTGGTTTATTTACATGGATACGCACTCTAACACTCGTACACCGTTGTACATTTCATGATTATTTTCCAAACAGCATATACGTTGATTAGTATAAAGCTGTTCTTTGAGTCTTCTGGCCCAAGTTCAGTAGAGCATGTATTCTATACTGAATCATTCTTTCCAGATTATCTAATGATCGCCCGACTGTAATGATGGGCGGCTCTACAAAGAAAACACCGATGTTGTATGGGATTTTATGATCAATGTCCTTGATGGAAAACAAATGTGGGCACGTAAAGTTGCGAGATGTAGTACCCGATGCTGATCCATGACGCGGAATAATGTGGCTGTGTTCTACAGAGCCCTCATCATATGTAACCGTTGTATGAAAATTTGGCTGCATGCCTCATCAATTATTTAGGGACCGTTCAGTTTTTACGGCATGGGGGGGGGGCGGCAAATCTTGTCGCCGGTGTTCAAAAAAATATAGACCCCCCTCTGCATTTTTTGTGAAAAAAAAGATGACCCCCCTTTGTCAGACGAAAAAATTTGATGACCCCCCCCCCCCGCGCTGAAAAAATAACCAAACCACCCATATGTCAAATTTACCCGCACGGTTTGGATTTGAACTCCGGTATGCGGCGCACTTTATTCGTGTAGCAGAGATGCCAGTGCACAAACTTCTCAGCCACATCCATGCAAACGTCTGTTAATTAGGACGACTGTAAGGCAATTTTTAACTTCATTTCCATAGACAACTTATGTCCATGGACATTGTATAAAGTAAACTTTATTGGAGTAGTTCGCCAAAGGCAGCCCTCCGGTTAAGAGGGTCATGGGCCATTACGTAAAGTCAACTTTATTCTAATGGGCCACCAAAGGTGGCCCGCTGGTAAAGAGGGCCGATCATGGCCATTGCATAAAGTAAACTTTACTGGACAGGGCCGCTGAAGGCGTCCGGCCGTTAAGATGGTCATGGGGTATTACAATAAAGTCAATTTATTGTAGTGGGCCGCCGCAGGCGGCCCGCCGGTAAAGAGGGTCGATCATGGCCATTGCATGAAGTAAACCTAATTGGAGTGGGCTGCCAAAGGCGTCTGCCCGTTAAGAGGGTCATGGGTAATACATAAAGTATATTTATTGTAGTGGGCCGCCGAAGGCGGCCCGCAGGTAAAGAGGGTTGATCATGGCCATGTCATAAAGTGAACTTAATTAGGTATTATGTTTTTGAAAATGTGGTGACCCCCCCCTTTCCTACCAGTGAACAAGCGATGACCCCCCCCCCCTTTGCGGATTCCAAAATTTTGATGACCCCCCTGGATTTTGCCAGCCCCCGGCCATAAAAACTGAACGGTCCCTTAGTATTGAAGACTGGTCACGACCTGCGACCTGCGACTTCAAAACTGCGATCTGTGACTTTGAAACTGCGACATGTCGCTCTCGTACTGCAACTGCCGGCCCGGATATTAGGTCAAGATAGCAGATCATGCAGATATTGAGCTGACCTGTCAGTAACTTTCATCGTGGCTATACGATCACGAAATTGCTGTTTGTTTGTGAACCTCAGTTCACCATCATCCATGTTCCTGACTCATGTTTATTGTTGGGAGTGCATTTTAGCAGCGGCCTTGAGGCTTGCACGGTGGCCCACCGCCGGGCAAGCCGCTCACCCAACGCAGCCAAATTACAGGTAAGGCCCCAATAAAAGAGTTTGATTCCTGTCCTTGGCATCCAGAAAAAGCGATGCGTTTACGCGACAATCTTTCTTTTTTGCTTTAATTCGTAACGATGCTGGTTGGCATATTGATGCGACAGTTATTGTCTTCTATCACTACCTGCAAAATACTTCCGTTTTCTTTTTAGCATTTTTGGACATGCATCATACAAACTTTGAATTGAGGCCGGCCACCACAAGAAATTCTGACTCACCAAGAATTTTTACAAGGAAAAAGACACGACGCGCAGCTTCTGAAATGACGTGCGCGATGACCAGAAACAAATCCATTTTTTGTTGGCTCAACCAAGTGTATAATAACTTTCTGACTCATGAATGAAGCGCCAATTTAAGAGACCATTCGGGAGATTTGATAGTATCCATATGTGTGTTCCATTGTTTTGAAACCTTTATGATAAAAGAACATGGTCGACTTAAAGTTCCATAGCTGTATCTTCTTGCGATTTTTTCCGTTAGTTTTGATTGAAATGATCACTGGCTCATGTTGAATAGCCTGTCAAATAACAGAGAATCGCATATTATTCGGAAACATTACGTGCCCTACAACTAAATAACATGTGATTTTACAACGAAATTTTCAATTTTTGTCCGGACAGAAATACAAACTCTGTTGACACGCGGATTGCAACGTAGCATTCTTCTGCACCTGCGCGAGCCATTTACAGCGATTTCAAAATAAATATTCATTACTTATGCCCGGTACTTACGTCGTAGTCCATTGTCCGAGCACGTTGCGTAGCCAGATGTCTGGCAATCCACGACGCAATGTTGTTTTGATCCCGCAATAAACGTGAACTTGTACATCTGGCGTGATCGCGGCGTCAACATTATCTGCGTTCTCCCCAGCACGCTGAGCATGCCAGACGTCAATAAACGAGCTCGGAAGGGCAACACGTTTGAACAAAAATTAGCAGTTTTATGTGGCTATATCATCACTAATCATGTTGTTTCTTCTAAGACAACATTTTGCAAAAAATATGAGCCTCAAACATGGAATTTTCCGAGGTAAAAAATGGTCAAAAGTTACAATAATGGCCTTTAAAGTCAGTTTATTCTGACTAAATAAAAAGACTTCGTTTTGGATCCTTGATTATTCTTTGAATAGTATTTACTTTTTCTCCAAGGAAGGAATATGAAGGATGGAACCTCTCTATGTAACAATATCTGGGGTCACTCTCAAAAAAAAGCTCTTCTCAGAAGTATATATACCCCACTTAAGACTATTACTGACTGAAAAACCCATGAAAAACAAGTGTGACACGTATACTTATTGAAAAACAATAAAAGTAACCCCTTCTAAAAAGTTCAACACTGAATATTTGAAAACTATAGCAATTACCCCTCCCAAAGGTTCAAAAAGATTTTTGTCTTCTATTTTGATTTGTATATATGGAATTTATTTATTTTATTGATTTATTGGTATTTGTTATTTATATATTTGTAATTTGTATTTATTTTTTATCTTGTATTTTGTTATTTGATTCCACACTATTAGACATCTCCAGCATGTCCTGAAACGACTTAACCTGAAGCGGGAAACATTGAATCTCCTTTGGATGACATCATCAGTGCTGCTCTTGTTGCAGAAAACGGTGTTATTGCTGACGTACAAACCCTGTTTAGGGAGCAGCACAATAATAGCTTGACACATGTCGCTCTCATGTGTGGATCTTCCGTAAAATTGAACAGTGAAATTGTGCAGCAGTGTGGAGATATGTATACAGCATCTACAGAAGACTGCAATGTAGACTTTGCAGAAATTTCCCTTGACTTTATGCTGGCCAACAACTGGAATCCATCTTACACAGTTGATTAAGCCATCAGTCTGTTTACAAATATCGTTATCAAGGTTGTGGAGTGCAAGTACTTTGTAAAATGGGAAGGGAAAAACCAGTAAAACATGCACATTTTTCCACAAGTAGAAATTCAGTTGTATAAATACTTATCCTTTAAATGACCAGGGACTTTATATTATTGGTTATGTTTTGATATTACAGACATTGATTGGGCATTCAGCAAATCTGATGACAAGACGCCACTATTCATGTCAATCTCATCAATTCAAGTCTGTCTGTGTCAACTGACAAATGTCGACGAAATATACATCATTCACAGTGTTTCCAATGACAACTTGTATCAAAATATCAATACAAGGTAGTCGCTGAATAAAGTGGAAATTTAAGTACTGTGTACCTTGTCTACTGGTATTATATTCAAGACAGTCTACTGAACGATTGTTTTCTGGGTTCGCTCTGGTATCTCATTTTCTAAGTTCTGTGAGCAAGTCAGAAAAAGATGAACGGCTAGATTCTGAACTGTCTTAAAATGATCTACGTGTGATGTTGCAGAAGCACCACAATCTAAATTTAAGGTAAATATTCCTAAGATTCTGTTGCACTTTTTACCCATTGACTTCAGAATTGTCTATCATTTCAAAACCAATTCTTATTTAGGGGCAGCAATTTTAAAGATATAGATCTCGCATGAAAAATATTTGCGTTCAAGTGGATGAGCATATTAACTAACTTATTTTCGAAATAGACCAGTGATTTCATAGAAACAATTGAACAAATATGAGAAGAAATCATCTGTTTTCATAAATCCTAAAAGGCTGATATATATTCCGTTTGGGCATGAATAAACTGCTTCTTAGAAGGTAACAAAAAACCAGAGAGCCCCGTTGTCAAAATTTGATGATTAACAAATATATTACAATCCACGATCGTGAAACCTATTTTAGAGAATGAACTGAGCATAAAAACTTGTAACTTTTTCGCTTTGGCACTTCTAGGCTTACTAGAGGAGAACATTATTATATTACCTCTGCGTGCAGCTTTGGTTAAAGCTTCACTAGCTGTATCTTATTAGCTTTAAATTTATTTTTTGTGATTTTACTTTGAAGCTAAAATGAGTTTGTGAGAATGTACTAACTGTGTGTATAACATTATTATTAACTACCTAGTGGGACTAATTTATGCAATTTTGAACAAGATGAAGATTACAATGCGATTAAATGTTTGCCCAAACATTAAATCGTAGCCCGATACGGAAAAGCAAAAACTATGGATACTGGTCATATCTGCACTGAAAATTTACCATAAACTTCACAGAGTAGTCCAATGTAATGCATAGGGATGAATGTTGTCAACTGTGACATTGTATGTTCTGTTTCCTTTGTAATATTACCAATTTTTTAAAATGGTGGGGAATCAAAATGACCTTTAAAATTTAAATTTACTTGTCAAATGTTTTACAAAAATGGTTTCCCAATGCAGTGAAAGCCCATATGCCTTCAGCCCTCTGAAGAATTCAGGGAAAACCAGGAGAGAAAAGGAAGATATTTTGAGGTCAACAAATTTCAAGAGTTAGGCCTACAGTTAATGGGTCTTTAACATCATTATATTAAGGCATTAGGGTGCAAAGTGGTAATTTCCATTAAGGGGACTAAGTCATTCATTTTTTATATTGTTTGATTATTTTGGTTTTATTGTAATAGACCATTTATGTTCTTTGCTCACTGAAATGGACTCAATGACTAGTAAAGTTGTAAAAGCTCAAGCCAGCCATGTAATTTACTGGTGACTGTTCATTGTTAGCAGTGAATATGCGGCGGTGTTGTGGCGTATCGATCGCCTTGCCTCAGAATTCTTGGCGATGACCCTTGACGCTGTGTTACCAAGCGCAATCGATACGCCACAGCACCACTGTGTTTTCAAAGCTAGTTCCTGGTAGCACTGTGTGCACTGTGTGGCAGTACGCTGTGTTACCGACTAAAGGGGCCTGTAGCAGCGCCTATAGGCTTACCCGCCTATAGAAATGGACATACAACCCTGCGATGCAGAGCTACGCTCCTCGTAGCAAGCCCTCAGTTTTCACGAAGTTTTCATTATGTGACCAAGTAAACAATTCATCGATAAGCACAACGTGATGAACGACAGCTAACTACATAATCCTTCCCTTAAGCCATCGAATGAAGTTAGCACTAGTAGTGTCAGCGACTTTTCTTGTTTTACCTTTCAGTCCGAAACGTCTGATGCGTGGCCGCCATTTTTAAAAACGTCCCGCCGCCCAGTTTTGAAATCGCAGGTCACCGGTCGCAGTTTTGAATTCGTAGGCCACATGTTGCAGGTCGTAACCGGTCTTCCGTAATTTAGGAATATAAATATCATAAAAATACAATAACGTTTGATGAGCTAATACATGGTTTGTTATATAAAATTCGTTTAAAATCACCTGCAAGTACGGGAACAGAAAGTACACCAAAAATCCGCTCCACCATTGAACCTGTACAGCAATGCTGACGGCGGTGGGCCGTGGGCCTTGGGACCAGAGCTCAGGCACAATTATCAAGCAAACACCAGCTACAAATTCAATGTATTGAAAAAAAATTATATCTTGCTACACTTTATTTGGACATTGAGATGATGTAAAAATATTGCACAATCTATTTTCAAGCAATGATACATTGAGTCGTCAGAAATGTCGGATAGGAGTTCGATATTTACCGATTCTCCGTCCTTTCAGTTGCAAAGATCATCACTAACATGTTAAATTTAAGACATCGTTATAACTGGCTGACAATTTTCATTATTGTATGTACGATAATGTTATGCATCTGAAGAATTGTCGTATTGAACTTTAATGTACTTTTATAAGAATATATATATATATATATATATATATATATATATATATATATATATATATATATATATATATATATATATATATTCCATCTTGACAGTGAACAATTTTTAACCCTGATGAAGTGGGATTAAGCCCACGAAACGTCGGACAATAAAATTTAGTTGTAGTGAAGAACACTGTGTCCTAGAGTTGGTGCTGCTTGACCTATCCTGTCATATATATATATATATATATATATATATATATATATATATATATATATATATATAATATATATATATATATTATATATATATATATATATATATATTGTATATATGTATGTATGTTTATGGTAAGTTGCTACTTTCATAGTACATGGATGGCATTACCTGGCCCGATTGCAAAGCAAAATATAGCACCGTAGATACATATTACACTGACGTAGGTCCAGGCGTCTGCCTCATAGGGGTTCTGTAATGACAATCATTATCGAACAGAATTTGTAAATCTCAGAAACGTCATTTATAATATGTTCCAAATTTTTTTGTTTGCTTTCAGTATTTGGCAATCGGTCATTGCACTTAAGTACAAGCACATTTTTACCAAAACAAACAAACAAACGAACTTATTTTAAAATGTTTTTGTATTGCGACTGACACATTTCATCGCTCACAGTCCTGCAGTGTACCTGTTTTCATGTCGTCTATGCTGTTGAGGAGCACAGTCCTGGTCTACAGTGCATCGTGACAGAACCGCTATACGACAAGTTTCCTGTTGACGAGTTTCAATATCTAGGCAGTGAATTATATCAAGCTTAACCATAAATTTATCACAAAAATGCGACTACAACACTGAAAATACAAGACAGAGAAGGTGTACATATCATGTGTCCCCGATTCTTACATTGACTCAGAGAAGTCTTGATCGTGTTCCGTGTACGTTACGGATGAAAAGTATAAGATACTAAAAAAAATCAAATTTTTGTGTACAGTAGGTCAGTTAAACACGTTAACTTCTATTTAGGCATACCAATAACAAAACTATAGTCAAGTAAACTTAAACTGTTTTATTCGTACTGGAAGAAAATGTACAGTTGAACGAGTTATAATGCTCTACTGACTTCAAGTTTCCCTAATCAGTTCACAAATGCCTTTCAAAGATGGTAAATTTGGCATATGGGACGTATAAGGACATGCATAATTCTTGAAAAATGAAGTGACTGGTGCGACTACTATATCTACAATTGCATTCGTAGGCAATTCTTTCGAGCACTGTCTTGACTGCTGGCGCCAATTTGATTTTGGTCATATTTTTGTCTGGCCTCATAACTTTCTTGAAGGGCTCAGGTTATTTTCAAAACATGGAAAACACTAATTTTACACACTCTGGCCTATGTTTTACATCTACTGTCGTATTGAACTCAAACGTAAACGTGATCAAATTGTGAAAACATGTGACATCTAAATATTTAGGGAGCATCCGTTATTTACAGGGAGGGAGGGCCGGTGGAATTTGAGCGACAAATGAAACGTAAAAAGCGACCCCCCCCTCCAAATCAAATTTTTAAAATTTGACCCCCCCTCAATTCATAAATTGTAAAATGTGACCCCCCCATGAAAAAAAAATTCATCAGATTTGATCATTAACCCTTCGCACCCTGTGGCCCCGGGCTGAAAAAGTTTCCTCACATACTAGAGAATCAACATTTTTGGTGAAATGCCAAAATCAAATTTTTTGCCACACACATGAACTTTTAATCGCTCTAGTCTAATCAAGTACGCTAATATCAATAATCAAGAGTACATAAATACACAGATTTTCCTAGTTTTATATTGGAAAAAATTATTCATAGTTTCCATATAGACAAGATGTGAATCAACATTTCGGTGACATTCCAAAATCAAATTTCTTGCACAAACATTCACTTGTTACCACCCTAGTCTAATCAAGTAAATTAATATCAATAATCAGCGTACATAAATACACAGATTTAACTAGTTTTGTAATGGAAACAAATTATTCATAGTTTCCTCTGACAAGATAGTGAATTAACAATTCGGTGAAATTCCAAAATCAAATTTCTTGCTCACACATGCACTGGTAACTACCCTAGTCTTATCAGTACATTAATATCAATAATCAAGCGTCTATAAATACACAGATTTAGCTAGTTTTGTATTAAAAAGATTATGTATGGAGCTGAGGACCTGTGTATTTTCTATTTTGCCTGGGAGTTCTTGTGTGTTATCACTGTCTACCTAGGGAGTCCAAGACGGGAACTTTCCAGAGAGTGTTTTACGTTGCATGCTGCACTGGCACTGGAAGGTTTGAGTGTCAGCGTGTGCTTTTTAAGTCAGATATTTCTCTATTTTGAGTCTTACTCAAGTCAGCAGATATGTAAAGAAACCGGTGAGTGGCAGAGATCGAATTTTATGCCGATCGGATTGTTTATTTAAACCCTACGCCATCCTCTACTTTAGTCGATGGCTCACACAAGTGAAAGCCGTGTGCCGTATATTTGCAATATACGCACTGCACGCTAAGATGATAATATCACCACAAGTTGAAAGCTGATCTTTCTGCAGCAAATTGTGTGTTAACTGTGAACTGTATTCCGTTTATGAGTTCAGTCAGATGTCTGAGATTGTACTGAGAACATTATTTATGATTGTTCCACTGAACTTTTGTCGATGCGCGGAGTTAGCAGAGGAAGACTTCAGATTAGTTCGGATGTCACTTTAGGGGAAAAGTGCGTGACTAGAGCGAGAAACTGACGCTTTCTCGCAATTGGTGAGAATCTGTTCTTATTCTCACTGCTGTCGGTGAGAAAATTTTAATCTCCACTGGAGATGGTGAGAAAATGCACTCCTTGGCGAGAATCAAGTGTGAGAACAAATTCTCACCAGTGAGAATGGAAATTCTCATTAAGTACAGCGAGAATTGAAATTCACTGGCGAGAATCATCAAGATTTGCCGTTCGGAGTCTTGATGATTCTCGCCAATGAACAGCGAGTCTTGATGATTCTCGCCAGTGAATTTCAATTCTCGCTGTACTTAAGTGAGAATTTCCATTCTCACCGGTGAGAATTTGTTCTCACATTGGATTCTCGCCAAGGAGTGCATTTCTCACCAATCTCCAGTGGAGATTAAAATTTTCTCATCAACAGCGGTGAGAATAAGAACAGATTCTCACCGATTGCGAGAACGCGTCAGTTTCTCGCTCTAGTCACGCACTTTTTCCCTATAGTGTGTCCCGACCGGAAGTAAACAAAAGATCTAAGATGGCTGCTCCCGTGGTAGCTGAACTGGATGCTGCTTAGCAGTGAATTGCGTGTGTTGTCGCCAACTTTCAAGTGCAGACATTACACGGGACTTACAATTGTGCTCATCATCGAACATTAGTTAAAGTCGTGTGTGAACTATTTGTGTTTCCCAGCCGCGTGGTCAAGTCTGAGGTACCTCTGCGGTAACGTTAAGTTTTCCATAGAAATTGTTAAGCATTTAGAAAGGGTTTGAACAGAGTTTTTGTTCTGAAAGTGTGTTCGACTCCTGCCGTCGGGAGGTCGATCAGTACGGTTATTGTTACCATGGAGTAATATTTATAGTTTTGAAGTACGGTTTTACTATTTTATATGTAGACCCCGATATTTGACACAATATAGTAATATACAGAAGTTGTTTGTTACATTATATGACTGTGTGTTGGTTCCTCATTTCATGCCCCATGCTGTGTAGCCCTGCGTACAGGTGTGTGCACGTGTGTTCCCAGCATTATATGGCCTCTACCACAGCCCTGCAATGGTCTTTGAACAGACTTGAGGTCTCTGCGGTCCTGGATCTGGACTGTAATGAAGACTAAACGGTCTTTTTGGCCGAAATTCTGCTTTATATGGGCAAAATCCTTTCCCTGCCTACCTTTACCTCCTAACCAATCCCAGATAAGATGCGACTGACTTCTCCTAACGTCCAAAACAGCTCATTTTCTGAAACATAACGTACTCGACAAGTTGTTTACCCATGGAGATCCCCATTTTGAATCTCGCTGCAGAGACCCCAGTTATCTCCACAGACCGTTGCAGGGCTGTGGTGGAGGCCGTATACACCAGGAACACACAGACCTGTACTCAGGGCTACATGCTCTGTTGCTGCTCTAGAGAGGTTAATCGCCAGTCTCGGACTTGTTGGCCCTGCTAGAGAAATAAATTTGGCTGAGCTTCGGTCGGTTATTATTCTGCCGTCTCGAAACATCGGTTACACAAGCAACATTTCGGTGAATTTCCAAAGTCAATATTGTTTTCCATAACTCAATACAAACCTTTGTAAAATTTGACCCCCCTTCAATCATTGATTGTAAAATTTGACCCCCCCTAAAAAGCGGTTTTGTAAAAGTCAACCCCCCCCTGATTTCCACGGCCCCCCCTCCCCGTAAATAACGAATGCTCCATTAAACTGTTCGCTTTGAATGTATACCATAACCCCTCCAGTGAAGTGGAACGGGCCAACAACAATAATGTCAACGAGTGATACGGCTGCAAACATTGGCAGCCAACTTTCTCTTGGTACTGCATGGAGCAAGCAAAGTTATAACCAAAGCATGCACTTATGATAAAGTGGCTGTTACATGTGTACCAGTTTTGAGTCAGTGCTGCGCAACTCGTCAAAATACGGACAACGTCTCGAGTACGACGCCATGTCGACAAAAATTCGTGTAATAACCCCTTAATAACATGTAACAATATTACAAATATTAGTATTGTTACAATATTACGTTATCACTTAAAACAAAGTTTACTTCCTCTTATAAGCAATTGCTCAATGCTATTAGATGTTTACTGTAATGAAACTGCTACTCATTCTTTCACTTTTTATGAACGCTGATAGCAATCTACCTATGGTAGTGCTGTACAAATAAAACTGTTGCCTGTGATAGGAGAGTCACATACAGCCACTTTTTCATAAACAGGAAATAACGTAGCCTGTTACTCTTGCACATTAAGCCAATCATGTAAAAACTTAACGCTGTGGCCAACAGTTAGTTGAAGTTCTCAAAGCATTCAATTTGTATCAAAATACATCACTGCCATTCTTCATTAATTTTAACGCAGAGCATAACAAACGTACTTGGCAGATTTAATTCATTCATATACTCTTATAAACCATGTTAATATTGTTATGTCAAAGGAAAAAAAATTTACAACTTATATTTAATATAACTTTTATAAATGATGCAAATCCTTTATTCACAAGCAAGCAAAAAAAACCCCAAAAACAAAAACACGAAAACAAAAACATAATTATTATTACTCACCGCTGATGTCAGCGACAAGGTTACGATTGCAAACAAAATAACCATGATGGCAAAATTGTAAAGAAGTAATGGCCTTCTGCCGACTCTGTCAACCAGATAGACCTGTTGAGAGAACAGCTTTTTCAAAATAGTATTTTGATAGGCGTCAGAACAAAAAGACATGCGAAAAATGATCAACTACGCAATGCATATTATGTCTAGGAGCAGCAGGGCGGGTGAGGGGACTTTTGAAATTGGTAAATGGAGTCTTCCACCCCTCCCATGCGAGCATGTGGAATGCCAGTGATGGCTCACGACCCTTGTCGTCCCTGGCTTTCCTTTTAGACAACCCTACAAGGGCATACATGGCAAGATGAGGGGCAATGACGAGTGCAAGGGGCTACTATTTGGCTCTGTGCTCACCTGCGGCTGGAGCTGAATGAAAGAGTATTGCAACATTCACCAGGCCAGGCTGTAGAAGGGCGGTGGCACTTCTGCATGCGTGACTTACTGAGTTGCAGTCCAGAATAAGCTTTCTGTATGTAGGGGATGCGGGTATGAAAAGCTAAAAGCTAAAGTCTGATATAGGAACCAAAACAAGATGTGCAGAGGTCAAAGCATACTACGTGACCCCAAGTGTGTCTGCAGTAAACCAGAGAGATTGCGAGGGTTTGCTGTATGCAAAGATTCAACAGCTTGTTTGTACCAATTGCCAAAACCCAGTGGCTTGACCAGGGCGAGAAACTGTAAATGCTTTAAGAAACACACGGCATACCTCCCAAAACTCGAATACAAAAGGCAACAAAAGGACCTCCCTCAACGCACTGCACCATGCCATGATGACCTGTGCATGGTCTGGCCAAAGAGATGTAGGACAGAGGGGTCAAGGCCCAGACCTATCACAGCTCTTCCACTGGAGTGGTCAGGATGGGCCAGAAGTACATCCCCCACATGATAATCTAGGATGACGTCTGCATTATGCCTCGGCCGATTCTTGAGACCTTCCTGGACTGGCTAAAACACTGTGAAAGGTTCTCCTCAACTGCTGAGGGAAGGGGTTGGTTTGTTGAGGCCTTGATGCCTGGTGACCTTGTCTTGACCTCGAGACAGAAAGTTCACAACCAAGCACAGGGTCTGCTATTCCAGTGCCACGAGGACCGTTTGTACCACCTAAGGACAACTGGCAGAAAACATACAAGCCACTATCCCCCAGAGAATTAAGAGCTGGTTCTGAACGACATTGTGAATGCCAGCATAGAGGCAGTGGAAACAGCCATCCAGACTGACAACTGGTACCTCGGTTACACCCTTATGGTCCACACCAGTCAGGGCCTTACTATTCACGACTCCAAAAGGTCTTGATCATTGACGACTATCCCCAGTGGCCAAGCCTTGCCTACCTTGTCATTCCTGGGTGGAGTACATGCACCAACTCAAATGGGTAGTCTGTTCCCGGTAGGACGGTTGTGAGGCCAGGCCCTTGACCAAGCAGAAGCTCCGCCAAACCATCGCAAAGAAGCTAATGGCCTACAAGAACCAGGACCAAGCAAAGGGGCGATGGTTTGATCTGAAGGGCAATTACGTCCTGCATCTTAAGGAGGCCAAATATAACAACTGTGCTACGTGCAGTACTGAGCTCCTCTTGGCTTGCCAGCCCAAAGACACCCAGTGACCACCTTCTAGCTCACCAGGCAAGTATAGGTAACGGACGCCAACCCCTGAAGGGAGCTTTTGTTCCAAAAGCCAAACAGGACAGTGTGTTGAAACAGGCTTTTTGTGTCACCGTTCTAGCCTTTTTGGCCTCAGAAGACTTTTAGCCAGTCAACTGCATGATGGCAGGCAGCCAGGCTACCCATGAAGACAACCACACTCAAGAAGGGAGCCGCATCTCTTGAGCATACTGGTGCCCAAAGAGCCAGTCAGCCAAGGTCCAATTGAATTCAACGATCCCTTGGTCTTGATATACGTTCACGTGCCCACGCCAGACGGAAACATCATGCTGAGTCACTGCAGCCATAAACTCACGCCCAGAGTCGACTCGAAGCATTTTGGGCCAGTCGAGGGAAGCCTTATTTATAGATGCGAAAGAGAGCCTAGGCAACCTCTTTGGCCTATTTGGTGGTCAGGGTTGAGCGCCATGGATCTTGTTTAGTTCGCAAACATCGAATTCTGGCTGCAGGATGTGCCGTGGTGCTGGCAAGATGGCTTGCTGAAGTGACCATCCCCAGGCCAAATCATCAGGGACCTTAGCAGTTCAAGTCAGTTTCTTGATGACGGGGAACCCTTTCCAGTAGCTGTTTGGGCTGAAGTAGATGTTAAACAACTTTGTTGTCTGCTTACTGTTGGCCATCTTGAGACTTGCGTGATATCAAGCAGGTAAACTTACTGTCAAGCACCAGCAGCTATCCAAAAAGAGGTGGCCGAACCCTGAGAAGGGGTCAGACGAAGCTGAGCAGACTTTCCCTATTTTTTTTTTCTGTCTAAGGGACTGGTCAGTTTCTTCGGCCTGGGGGGGGGGGCGGTGGATTATTTTTTGCCGACGTCAAAAAGTGGCTGACCCCCCCTATTCCAAATTTTGAAAACAGGGTGACCCCCCATCCCAAATTTCGAAAACAGGGTGACCCCCCCCTGCGCACGCGACAACTGTAAAACAAAAGGTGGACATAATATATATATATATATATATATATATATATATATATATATATATATATATATATATATATATATATATATATTTATATTTTATATTTTACATACATTTATATTTTAACAGTTATTCTGTGTTTTAGTGAAATTGTTGACATGTCAGTTGTAAGATAGGAATTTCAAAGTGTCAATCTTGAAGTTTGAATACAGTAGGGTACATTTTGAATGAGTTGTGAATGTATTTCACATTTTCTATGCTTAACCAGATGTCCTGAACAGAAATGGATGTCAATCATTAATATCAAAGAGGAAAGTGCAGTAAATCAAAAATTTTGATGGGTGTTAAGACTTTCCAGCCATCCAATGAAATCTCCTGAGGAACCATAGAGAGACATTTTTGCTAAATCTGATGTGTGCAGTGTCTGAGATGACCTTTTCTTGTAACATTGAAACCATAAAAGCACAGCTAATAATGACAAAAACTGCCTTTTTAACTGTTATTTTGGTCATAAAAAAGAATCATTCTACAGAAACCTGAGACACAAAGGAAAACAGTTGCATCAATGACAACGAAAGATATCTTGTCATTTTTCTATCTCTAAAATAAGTCACTTTATCAAATATATATTGTGAAATATTTGTGCATGTTGCTTTCTCATACTGAATTCTCATACAGAGAACAGAAGAGTATCAGGAATTTGTCATGCTTTTCACTTTCACTCAGCAAACATCAAGATATCTCTGGCATATATCTTTGATTTATTACAGTATGGTGCCCGAAGGGCGCGGAGAAAAATATGAAACATCCTGATACCTCTGATATATACTTCTTGTATATTTAAGTCATGCACAGGAAGGGCGTGCTGAAAAATGTCTGATATATTAAAGTAATGTGCTCGAAGAGCACGCTGAAAAATATTGAACATACAGATATCTCTGATATATGTATGCCTGATATGTTAAAGTTGGGCGTGCTGAAAATATGTCTTATTATTAAAGTTATGCGCCCGAAGGGCGCGCCGAAAAATGCAACTGAATGATGAAATTTGTGGCTGACACGATGCATTTTAGGCAATGATGAGCCTGTGTCGAAATTCAAAAACACACTGACCCCCCCTATTGGGCATTTCAAAAACATGGTGACCCCCCCATCACCAAAGTCAAAAACAGGGTGACCCCCCATGAATCCACCGGCCCCCCCCCCCAGGCCGAAGAAACTGACCAGTCCCTAATAGGGGACATGGTAGAGCTAAAGCCAACTCCATAGGGCAGGCTTTTGCAACTTGGCTTTCCAGCCACAAACAACACTGTAGATGTCAATTATTGCAGGATTCAGGGCACGATTCAGTTATGCAACTGAGATTTTGGGTAGTGAGGTAGTGGGCCATGATTTCAAAGTTTTATCTATTTTATCTATTTAGCAATTGTTCTAAGTATAATACTTGCTAAATGTCAAAGAATTACTCATAAATAGCAACCTTTAATGTGTCATTTAAGCACAACAAGGCACGCACTTAATTCTGAACTCTTACAGTTATGTCTGCTGTGTGTGCGTAAATAGTGCAAACAACTTCAGCCAGCTGGATTACTTGTACAGCACATCTAATGAACACTAACTGCATTAGTGATTTTCATCCAAGTTGCAGAAAAAGAGTGGTAAGTACCCACTGCTTTGTATTCCCATAAGACACTGTGGCGGTTATGAAGCTCATAACCCTTTCCCGTATTTTTGTTGTGGGTAACTTGTGAGCTGCATAACTGCAGACTTCTAGTCACCTCAACCCCTCATTATTTTGAACCCATTAGCCCTGGTCACCTTGACTATGTATTGGTGTCCATTGCACCATAAATATTTAAATACAAAAATCGAAGGTACAGTCTATAAGTTATTCCATTTTGTAAACCGAATGCCAGGAGCAGGAGCAGGGGGAAGATGAGAAGGAGGAGGAGGGCCCTTGTCACTGTCGTCAGGGTCTTGGAACACAATGAAGTCTACCCTCTTGAAGGAGTTGGCTTTCTGGCACTCTATCACAAAACAAAGGATGGCAAAGTGTAGGAGCTTGCTCGTTAGCCGTCTGCTGGGGTTTGCTTTGAGGACATATCTCTTTGCTCTCCACAGTCTGCACCATTCTAGATAAATTCTGAAGCCAAATACTTCACTGTGTTTCTTAAGAAATGTGGGATATTCTTTCACCGAATATCCTACACTGTCACCCTATTCACTATATAGAATAAAAGCACCGTCATGAAAATCCACAGCTGTTCACCCATGAAGCCCACTATGGCCCTAGAGGTTTTCAGGAGGAAACTGATGATGATGCTGATCAACCCTTTTATAGCTGCAGTACTTTTAGCAGCCCATCCCTTCAGGCACTGGCCCAGTTGTTTGACCACTCCTTTAGGCACGTCTAATGCTTTCCCCATAGGGCCATTGCCCAGGCTACTGCTTTTCCCACCTCGCAGACCGCCGACTTTTTGTAGAGCAAGAGCAATTGCTGAGATCGCCATGAGTCCTGTGTGAGAACTACTTTCAGTGGTATTGATGAAATAACTCTTTCATGCACTCTCTGGGACTCGCCATGAAGCACCTCGATGCAGTGCATTGACTCGAATTTTCGCTAGTTGGGCTTCGAGCTCAGGTGTCAGATCAGGGGCTTCACCATCGGTGCCTGGGCTTAGTATTTTGTCTCTCTGGGCAAACAGCTCCTGCAGAGTCTTGATTGCAAGGGTCAGCTTGTCTTTGTAATTGATATATTTGGGGAAAGGTCATTCCATTCTCCAATCCTGTCCTCGATTGCCTGTATCTTTTCTGCATTGCCACTGGCGTCCTCTCTGAGCATGGTAAGGTAATAATCTTGCAACCAATGTCCTCAGGGATGAGTCTGTTAGCTTCTATTTCCAGATTGCAGAGTTGCCTTTCAAGGGTACCGATATCGATAAGGACCAACATCATTGCTTTCAGCTTGGGCCCAACCATTTCTTATAAATTATGTTCCGCCTTTTTCATTCCTCAATGTCGAATCTTTGGATAGTTCCCGTTCTCCGCCATATGTCAGCTTCAAGGGTCTGTAGTACAGCTCTCCACCTGTACTAACTTTGCATTGAGTCTCAAGGGTTCTGCACCTGTTGGGTTGATGTCATTTTGCTGGGCGTAAGCGTAAACTGCCTGTTGTTCGAGATCTTCTCACTGTCTTGTCAGTCTGTCCATAGCAGAAGTTGCCTCTACGCTGGCACCCCCTCTCGAAAGCAGTCTCTTCCTCCAACATCTCATTTGGAGCATCGTCATGCATCTCCTCCCACAGTCCTGATAATTTGACAATGTGTTTGTCTGGCATTTTATCATGTATAATATATGCAAATCTCTGACACCCCCTCCCCCCGCACAAGCCACAAGATTCCTCAAGGAACAAAATCAGCGAGGACTAGATCATGTGGTCACTGATAATCCAGTCCAAGTGCAGCCAGGTGAGACTCTGTAAACCCAGTTCCCAAAATTTGAATCTGCTGTCGTGCTCATGCCCGATCTTTTCGAACTAGTGTTTGACCTGGAGGTAATTGGCCACTCAAACTACAGCATGGGGAGAATGTGACCAAAAACATAGTCAGCCAGCTGGTCCTCAGATTCGAAGACAAAATCCTGCTCGATTAGTCACGATACCATACGATCTTTACAGACACGAGAAAGTCAGAGAGAATTTCAGAGGAATGTGATCCTTCATTGTATCCAGGCTCAAAACCTGAGAAAGCTAAGAAGCGGTGTTCGCAATGCAAACGCCCAAGAAGACGATGACAACCACTTGTATGGCATTCATTTATCACAAGAAGTATGCCATCAAACTCTGGCATCTGCTCACGAGCAGCCATGGCATTGTTTGCCCCAATGCACACAGCAGCCACATAGAATGGGAAATCACCCTGGCACTGGCTGCTCAACTGATAGTCTCCGAGACTCTGATTAAGGGTATTCACTGATGAATATCCAGATGGAGTACGAAATGATCAAAGATCAAAGGGCTTGGCCCGAGATGTTGCTGGCTACTATAACAGTGGCAAGAGCTTTTTGAATGAACAGGTCCACCATTTTTGCATGATCTCCTCCTCAGAAAGCAATACCACTAGCAATGAAAATGCCATCATCCCACGCCAAAGTTTTAAAGGGCTGTTCATTCTGTTAAAAATGCACAGGCACAAGACGTAAACGTCAAAAGATATGAAGAGGTGAAGCGACGAGCTAGTCAACTTTAGGTTCAGAGCACAGCATGACAACCTTGGTGTATTGGTTCTGACATAGCAATACACCAGCATCAGCAAGGGATTCAGAGAGAACACTGGAATGCTCATGCTTTTCTACACTCCAAGCTAAAAAGACAATGAGAGCAGATCATCACAGAACATGGTAAGGAGCTTGGCAAAAAAGAAGTGAAGCAACTGCTCTGCCAGCTGAAGAAGCAGAAACACGGCAAGCTGAGGCACCTTTACAAGATCGCGTGGGCTGAGGACCCATGCTCTTGAGCGTAGCAGCTTCCTTTTTTAATTGAACAAAACCCCTCCACTGGGTCAAAATAGATCTCCCTGAGGTGCTTCTTTGTGTCCAGTGCTGCCTCTGCGTCGCTCTGGACCATGCTATACCATCTGTAGACAAAAGGTGCAAGGGAAATCATTGAAGTCGACGAGCTGGCCCTCCTGAATTGTAATCCATAGCCTGATACTGCTGAGGTTGATATCCCACTTTAGGGACATTGTTAGGGAGTTACTGATGTCATAGATCACTTTTTCACAGATTTCTGTGGTGTCCTTCAGGGGAAAGATTTGCAGATAATCTTTCAGCGAGGTGCAGGCATCTGCCCACAGCCCTGCACTGGAGGTCGGCGTCGCTGCTTAATTGTTGGCCCTATCGACTGTGTTGCAGTGGATCACGTACTCCTAATCACTGATGAAATCCACCCTCCTGTGGCTCTCTGTGCTTTTTTCCACAATCATCTCTTTGAAACCATGCAGGGGTGTGAAGATTTTGTTGGCACTAAAGTCGATCTTCCAATCTTTGGCCGATCTAGGTAGACTTTGCCTGTTTGCTTTATTTCCAGAAGACAATCTGGTCTGGCAGCCTGGTGCCCTCGGTTAGGTTGTCAATGTTGTACTTGCCAGGTCGCAGCGTCCTTTTTTTCTCCAGCCCAGTTGAAATGCGATAGGTGATGGTGTTACTCTCTTCCATCACATCGTATCAAGTGTTGTACAGCATGCAGCATCCAGGCCATATACTGATGAACCCCAAAATGTTAATGCTGGGGTCAAAGTGGACCACTCCCATTGCCACGATTTTACTGTTAATACAGATTATCATTATTGCTATGTATATATATAAAACATGGCAAGCAACTACGGGATTCAATTGGCGGTGTTACCCTTGAACATTGAGCTTGATTACATAAGAGATACCAGTGTGGGACGCCCGCTGAAGATGCAGAGAAACAACAACAAAGACTTTGTCTTGCAAAACAGGCATCCCGACAGGTCTTTTGTCCTCGCTGAGGTCACTGCTCAGCAGTAAAGCCATCAGACTGCTTTGATGGACCTTTATGATGTCGCTAACTCGGTCAGAGCTAGGCAGACAGCTGGAGACTTAACCCCTTGTGCCTTCAGTTTCAGCAGCACAGCCCAAAAGTTTGTGCCATACGATATCCCCACAAACATGCTGGACCTTCCGAGTATTCCTCAGGAGGCTGTGCCACAAGAGCTCCCACCAGATGTGCCTCATGTCTTTATTTATGACTACATCAATAAGTTGTTCAAGCTGCAAGATCTTCGAACATACCTCCCAAATCCTCGCCCAGATCTCATGCAGATACCTCTACACGTGAAGGTGACTCAAGACAAAACAATAAAAAATAGGGCAATTAGTCAAGGTGCATTATTAACAGTGACATCCGGTATTGTAGTTACATTACTAACTAAGGACACGGCCGGTCTGTTCTATGATTCTGATAAAATGGTTATTTGGTTTAAACCAATAGATGAAGCCCCCTGCAACTGGTGATCGGTTTGCATGAAATGACAGACTAACTGGCGTTCATCTCTGATGGGACACTTCTCATCGATTGTATCAAGCTGAACATCGGAACGAGTTTGATCAACTACTGGCCGATGTTTTGCTAAAAGCAACAAGTACACCCTGGGTTGAAGTTGCCACCAGAAAGATTCATGAGAATATTCATGTCGACCTCTATGGCACTGACACTAAACACACTGAGGTAGGAATCCTAAAACAATACATAAAGAGGGTCGATATCAGCACGATTACCCTCAACTGAATCAAATACACCCCACAATTACTGAACCATTATGTAGTCAGACAAATTCTGCTTCCATATAAATAGGCGCCTGCATAGAGACACCTTCTGCGGATCCACACAATTTATCCATTCCTTTTAAATTTATTTCATATCAAATGTGTTCGTAAACTACCATGACCCGGTGCCCACCCTCCCAGTTCAAGCCACTCTTATGTAGGATATGGCTTTGTGATAAGTCTCTGAAAAAGGGGGATATCACCCCTTCCCTCCTTTTGCGCCAGTGGTTGCTGCAGCTGACCTAACATGGTTTTCCGTGTTCATACATAGGTGCTAGCATGCAGACACCACATAATTTTTCTCTCTCTCTGACATCAAAGACGACACTGCAATGCGATGAATTATTCTAGGTTGTTCATGCTGCTTTGCTTCTAAGAGTTAGGCAACAATTTTCATGCCTGCATTCACTTGTCAGAGTTGGACAACTGTTCACGTCTGCATTACTTCTCTGAGTTAGGCAACGGTGTTAATATCTGCATTCACTTGTCAGAGTTGGGCAACAAAGTTCACGTCTGCATTTATTTACTTCTCTGAGTTAGGCAACAGTATTCATGTAGTTTGAGCCACTACTGCAGCTGCCGTTCCAACACAAGTCTGTCAAGTTTATTCGTAGCTCGGAACATCTGTCACCAGGATATGCTTATAAGTTCGTCAGGTGGTAAACATAGTGGCGGAAGTAAAGTGTAATGGTTGCACAATATATTGGTTTGCTTAGATGTGACTCGATTTTTTGGCCAGAAAAAAGTGAGCCGACCCACTCCGGGTATTGAACTTTAGAACTTTGGTTTATGAGTCAGATCTCTATTGTTGAGCTACCGTGGCTTTGTCGTAGTAACTGTTTCATTGCTGACCTTTCAGGCTGACCTATTATTTTACTGTGTGGTCAGAAGGTCATGTGAGTCGTTGATGCTAATCATTGGGGCGTATGCCATTGAACAGAATGGCGTTCCATTGAAATGGCTTTAAATGACTCCTATTACTGTACGTCACAGCATGCAGGTAAAATTCGTCCTTTTTACCTCCAGCTAACACAGCTAACATAAAGGCAAAGGAAGGTATAGACGTTCAGTGAGCTGCTAGGGTATATGTCTAATAGGGATGTGTAGCGCACATGCATATGGAGCCCTTGGAGACTCCGCTTACCAATTTGAAAACTCTGCTCACCCTCCCTGCTGCTCAAGGGAAACCACATAATGGACGAAATTTCGTTGAGAGATTTATAGTGTGTTACGATAAAAATAACACTATAATAGGTAATTTGTGGAGCAATATATTCATTTCCTTTACAGATAGTTAATTTTAAATAACACAAATCAACCACCCATGGTCCATTAGCCCGCAATCAGCATAGAAACAAAACAAATCAAAGAAAACGCCAAAAAAACAAAACAACAACTTGTCAACATTCAACGTACACAAGAGTTGCGACGGATTACTTCAACATATAACACACTCAACGTTAGACAGAGACAATTCTTTTTGATGGTTGGCGATAGTTGGGACCAAAAGAAAGAGAAAGTAAGATGGAGGCGGCATGATGCTATCCCCCCCCCTCTCTCTCTCTCTCTCTCTCTCTCTCTCTCTCTCTCTCTCTCTCTCTCTTACATAAATGCTGAAACGGTAATGTTTTGTTAACAGTAGCAACAGTACTAACCATAACACACGATGCAAGAAATTCCACAAAACCCATACCAAGAATGGCATAACTGACCGCAGCCGGGTCATTCGACCAGATCATCTCAAAAACCGAGCCCGCAAATATGTACATCTGTGGAAACAACAATATCAGAAATGTTAGGATATAGGTCGATAAATGATTATATCAATACTGGTATTTATTCTTATTGTGTAAGAAAAATAAAAGTTCGTAGTATTTTTGTAACATATGAGAAACTTTGCTCTTGCGCAATCTTGAAGTGGAGTAAAAGAAAAACTGTAAACAAAAACTCATAAAACGTAAAGATAACACGAAAAGATGACTTTTTATGTGAATTTTCAAATATTTTTTACTTTCGGTCGTTCAATATAAAATCCTAATGGCATGTGCTGCCGTTATTGAAAACCCCACCCATGTATATTAAAAAAACAAACAGGAAATAAACAGAATACAAAAAAAACACGATCCTTTGTTAGGTGTTTTCTTTACAAATAGGGGAGTTTTTATGATTATTCTTTTGCATATGATTTTCCTTGACATGGGGCCAACGTCTATGTTGTTGACCAATGTTAGATGTTTTTGGACGAATGTTTGAGCCATGTTGAGATATTCTTCCGTTAAAAGTGACACATTCGAGTGAGACATACAAGTGCACCATTCTATGAAAATAATCGCAATCATACCGATCCATAATCCGATAACACTAGGTCAAAATTTGCAAAACAATACTTATAAACCTAGACACAAAACAGCACAGAACAGACAGTAAATCACCGGTACACACAACAAAGCCAAATTCATGAAAGAAAGAAATAATGACCTCTGGCCAAAAGACCAAGAAGTGATGTCGGTCTTTAGAAAGTATCCCCAAGTATGCAAATGATCTTACCGCTGGGATTCCGCATAGCTGTACTGATGACATCACAGTTACACTGATAAGAAGCGGAAGCCGATAATTTGGGTTGGTAAACAGACCACCAATGCCTACTTTCTGTTCTTTCGATTCCTCAACATGTTCGACAACGATTTCATCGACCACCTGACCTACCTCCGATAGTCCGTAATAACTTGTTGTAGCTATTAATAGGGAAGTGAAATTGCGGGCAATTCTGTGAGGGGAAATCAGGCCTGAATCATTTCATAAATTGAATAAACAACAAAATGGCAAGATTTAGAATAGTGCTGATCAGGGTTCGTTGCACATGTGCAAACTATACTAGAACGCCTAGGTGAGAAGTTTAGTTGTCATGCCTAACTTTTAAGAAAGAACTTTTGTGAGACTGGCTTGAAACTATGACAATACCGATAGCTTTGCATTACCGGTACTGGAACTATCATAATCGATGATGATGATGATGATGATGATGATGATGATGATGATGATGACGACGACGACGACGATGATGTGTCACGGAGGTAATTAATTCCTCCCAAACTCTTCAATATCTTATATTTAGGTTAATACATCAAAGGGTCATTGGCAACGGTTAAATAGAAGTCCATTAAAACATCAGGATATCGATTACCATTTCAAGAAAATCAACTACAATTCTACTTGAATATAGATATTGGCATCGAATGTCAAAAATAATGCAAGGACACCAGATGTGCATCCTAACGACACACCAAAAGGTTAATTCGTAATAAAGAACAAGATGTTTGAATTCTACCAAATAACAATACGGGTAGGTGATGATAACAACGTTTGTTATAGCTGGTATGATCAGTTCAGAGCAGACGTTAGATTTATGATTGAATGGATGTTTTCGTTTGTAATTCATGCCTGTTATGTAGTCGAAGTCACACTTTTAAGGCAATGTTTAAAACTCAATGCTTCGACATTACGGCCAATGCAAAGGGCGATTCATTGGAATGAACTTTCACATCACTGTAAAGTCGTTGCTTTACATGACGATCTCGAGTACCCCTTGGCTAGCCAAAAAGTACCAGAAGACGAAGGAGAAGCCTCCCTCCTTTCAGCTTAACTGTATTTGATGGTGGTAGTGGTAGTGGTGGTGGTGATGATGGTGATGATAACGCAACGATAATTGTGATTGACGTTGTTCTTATAAACCTTTAACTGTACATGTTTGGCAACTGTATTGGCAAATATGAAGACACCGGAGGACTGTAATCACTCTGTTAGAATTCACATTGTATGGGATCACCACAGCGTTCTCCTTTTCTCCAACAATTAAATTATATGAAACAAAATCTTCATAAGACCAACGAGATGAATAACATTACCTCGCTTCGCTGATTTAAGGTTTCGATCTGTGATGATCAGCCAGCGTGGGCTGCCAGGACACGGAGGAAATATCAACAGATGCAGCAAAGAAAATAGTCCAGTCAATGACAGTAGAATATGCCAGTTATCCTCAGTATTCAGTGCAAAAATACCGAGAGCCTGCAATCAAGAGACATATTGGTTTAGAATTATATAACTTTGTCATGGCCATTCTGCTTATTCACAGATACAGACAGTCGTATAGAAGAACACTCACATAAATCTCTATCCCTCTCCCTCTATATTTCTACAAATGATATAATATTCTCTGTCTCTGTATGAATATATATATATATATATATATATATATATATATATATATATATATATATATATATATATTCGAGAAGTATATGTATTCATATATATATATATATATATATAGATTATGATATAGAGATAGATATATAGAGAGAGAGAGAGAGAGAGAGAGAGAGAGAGAGAGACTAATAATAAGCATTTCAGTGCTATTTTACATTGTAAGGTTGTTCCTCGTGTCACTCCAATTATTGCTCACACTATTTGGAAATATATCTGTAAAGATCCGATGGTTATCAAAAACTTCAAGTGTAATTTGCTATTTAGGTCATACAGCTTCAGAAGCGATTTAACATAAAACTAACCATGTAAAATCAGTCTGTTTATTTTTAAAGTTGGTCTATGGAAGATTGGCAAATACCTGAGCTAACATGATACAAAATGCCAAAAACACACTCTGATTGCCAACAACCGCTCCTCTGTACTTGTTTGGAGAAATTTCTGACAGAAATAGCGGTGACATTCCCATGGTAATACCTGAAAAGAGATACGAAAGAATGTTGGAAGTTTTAAATTAGCAGACGGCGCCGTAGCAGCGAACCATAATTTTCTAATGTCGACCTTGTGTGTGTGGTGAGTGAGATGTGAGTGATGAGAGAGAGAGAGAGAGAGAGAGAGAGAGAGAGAGAGAGAGAGAGAAGAGAGAGAGAGAGAGAGAGAGAAGAGACATGAATGTTACATTTCTTGCGGATTGAAGCAATTAAATAGTTTTGAATGTAATTAAAAGACCGTGCACCGATATGATTTTGAAATCCTCCTTTTGTATACTATTTTATATCAAGACAAATGACATGTACAGCCATAAACTTTGAGTATATTAATCAAGATTACATCCATTCTCAAGAAATCGACACAACAAACGTTTTATTGTGAGATTTAAGATTTGTCACCAGATTGACGACAAGAGAGGAGTAACAGTGACGTAATTTCGACGTCATCCACTCTATCACCCGATCAGCTTGAAGACTTACCGGAATAGACACCGCTCACAAAACGCCCCATGATGATTAGCTCAAAATTATTGGCAACTTTGCTGGACCCGTACATCAACCCGGCGCTGATCGAAAATAAGTTCGTAATCAACAGGGCATTCTTCCTGGAAGAAAATTGATTACACAACTTAATAATTGTTATAATGTTACAAGAGTTAGCTGTGACATCAAATATTTATGTAAATAAGGTTAACAATTACAAACGGACAAGATAAATAAGATATTTTCAATCCAGTGGGAGCTCAAAACCTACGGCCCCCAGTCACCTAGCGGAGAGGTCACAGACAAAATCGATCAGCCCATTCCCAATCTCAAAAGATTGGTTAAATAACCGAGCTTATAGTTGTTTCAATTTTCTGACTGCGAGCCCTCCGCGCTGTACGCTCACTATAAACAACGCAAACAAACTTTATGGAAGCAATAAATACATGGCTGAAACTGGGCAAAATACTTTTTTTGTCTTCCCTGCAACATTTAAATCGTTAAGTACATACTTAGTGTAGCTGTTTACAACGGCTCGTTAAGGTTTTGAAAACTTCTCAAATATTGTATTTGTTCAAGAATTAACGAACATGACAAATCTGCCCAAGTGGTAGTCAGCAGTTTATGATGAATTTGCTTCTGATTGATAACAAAAACTTTGCAAACAACATGCCTGGACGTCACGTATCTTGTTTGAGTTATTAACTAACAAGACGATCTTACGCTAGTATGTGCCTCGAAGGTGAATTCAGAAGACGTTAACGTTTGCTTAAATTTCCTCAAACAACTTTCAACGCTTCTGTTTAAAATCGAAAATAGAAATCGGGGTCACGTAGCGTAAATGTTGGTACAAGAGAAGCAAATTGCCTAATATTTACCGACGTTTGAAATTCAAAATGGCTGCCTTCCCTATGTAATTGAAAACTCTACGGGGAAAAAATAAAACCTTCGAAAAAGTAAGGCGGTGAAAATTTTGTTTACGTCCAGAGCTGTAAAATAAGTCCCCATAAGCGGGAGATCAGAAAAAGAATTGGATACATTTGGGAGTCCGAACATATGTCCCCATGGCGCTTTTTACCTTAAACAACGAACAAATCTCTAAGGTGTGAAATGTCATGTAGTTACAATACCCTTTCATTACTGATAAAATGTGACATTAATATGGATATAAAAGTTACAGGTTTTTGCCTTAATCATGGTGTGATGTTTTCGCATCCAGGATAAGCAAAATCAAACACGATGAAGTCTAGTTAATTTGAACTGAACATAGCGTGAGTCCTTACTCCAAGGGCAATTTGTGAGCAGTATATATCCTTACGCCAGTAAAGGGTTCACTTTCACTCACACAAATGAATGGTATACACCGACACAAAACAATGTAGTCCCAAAATCATCACAAATCTTTATAATTTTATAAACCGAGACTCAACATGTGAGCTAAACCTTTGTGTACATTGTCACTTTGTAATCGCACCGGTAGTCAGGATTATAGTCAAATGTATCTTAACCAACGTCTGTGCTTGTTTGTAGATTTTATAAGAACATCAGATTACTAACCGAAAATTTGCCGTGCATTTTGAATATCTTTAATTTTGTTTTACCGCGAACAGAAGTTATGTTCCTGTTTTTAACAGCCGTGTCTGATCAACAATTGGAAGATCACCTTTTGTCAATAAAGAATTTTAACTTGTCGAGTCAAGCAACACTTCTGGGACTTTACGCTTACCTTCCTAATATGTCGCCTGTCAAGGGCACAGCGATAGCACCGAGAGCGCCCCCTATCATATAAGACGCTGCTGTAGTTGCCCATAGCAAGTCCAGTGTTTGTTGAGATGCTTCTCCGTAGCGTCTTGTGTACGATTTGTTATAAAAATCCTGAATGTACTGAAATGTTCAGAAGATATGAACAAGCTAGTTACTGTGGAAACAACCAGAACAAAACGGCAGTGCAATTCTAGTATCACTGTGCAATGCAGCAAACACATTAGCATGCAACTCGTTTTGGTCACGTAAACAGATGTTCTTGATTTTATACATTATATTTTATATCAAATCAGACAGCTATTAATATCATAAAGAGTACCCAACATGCCATCATGTGCGAGTAGCAAATTTTAACACATGATTTATGCAATTCCGTCATCTAGATCACTCTCGCTGTTTCTGTCTGTCTGTCTGTCTGTCTGTCTGTCTTTGTTTCAATCAGTGACACGCTCACAATTTCTCTGTGTCTGTCTGTCTGTCTCTGTCTGTCTGTCTGCACCTCTCTCTACCTTCCCCTCTCTGTCTCTCTCTGTCTCTCTGTCTCTGTCTCCCCTCCCCCCGAATTTATGCGCTGTTGATTGTCGATACACATAACCCAGCACTTTTTGATACTTACTTCATTGACGCGCAGGCAAATGTGGTCTAACAACTATTTGAAATTGTTGTACATTAATGTCTAATAATCGATTTTTGGCGTGATATCTTACTTTGGTGGGTGCTGCCAGGACACTGATGTTGTATCCAGCCTGACCAATACACAGAAAAGACACAACAACTGTAGCATACACTAACCAAGATGTCACGTGTATCTGAAAAAAAATTACAAAAACGAATCTTATATCCATAACAGTCATAATTCATGCACTTTTCTACAAATTCAAATTCTATTTATAACAATGCACATAACTCACGGTCATTTATTATATACCTAAATACATTTACCATCCAAGATATAATACGAACGTTTTTTAGGTTTGTTAATATTTTACACAACAAATTGAAAAAAATGTAAACATAAAACGACATTCAAAATTATGGGCATACAAATTATTCTAGTGTAATGTTAAATTCCAAGATATTGAATATGACAGATTGAAATGTCTTCACCAAGACTAAGGTTAAAAAGACAAGTTAATGTGCAATGGCGGTAGAGGAATGGCTACGACTAAAACAACCATAAACGCAGTATAGCGATGCGTTTCCTTGAGCTATAGCGATTTGGCTTAAAGACTTCCTGGGCTACTGGTAATGAGTTTTTATCAATAAATATTCGCCCTAAAACCCTTCGAACACTCCCCATTGCAGTAGCGCACATATACGTGAGCGAAGCGACGAGGTCCGGAAAGCCAGGTTGCAGTTCTCAATCCGTGGTTCTCGCATAAGTGGATATGTGAAGTGTTTGCTAACACTGGGTTTATCTTTGTTCTTCATTGGAATTATTATCACCCAAATACATTTCATGTGAGATATAATTTAATAATAAGTAGGCCTTTAAACTATACTGACGAACATCTTGATCTTAAAGTGAAAAAAGGATGTAAGTACAATCTTTGTCATTCTCTAATTCTCTCAAGGTGTTGAAACGGTACACCAAATCCCAATTATATCTTATCGGCGTAAGAATTTGAAAGATTTTATAGTGGTTAAAGGAATATAACCAAATGCTTAAAATCTAATATGATTTTGCTTATTTTCAGATGATATGGTTTGCAACTGATTACAGACCTTAGGTCTTAGACGACGTCACATGAGTGAGGATTACTGGAAACTAAATCTTTGTCATATACATAGAACCATTCATTCTCATTCCGGATAAAAACTACTCTTCCGTGCGATGTTATTTCAATCTTTACGACCCTGATACAGTTTTTGCGGACCGAGGTTGTACGACGAACGGGCCCGAGCATGCTCGGGCCCTTACGCCGTACTACTTAGGATCGCAAAAACCATATAATGGTCGCAAAGGGTTAATCATATACGTTTTAGAATGGTAAATATGTAGTTAAAACTATTGTGCAAAGATAAATACATTTAATTACATATCCTGGCTCGCATGTACGTAAGAAATTGTCGTTGGTGTAGATTCTGACAGGGACTGTAAATACTGAAATCAGCTGACAAAAAACTTTTGTACTGCTCACTAATAAAACCTGAGCAAAGTGAAATCAAAAGATGAAATATTTTATTGAACAGTATACATTATTACGACTGGTTTTGTGTGAGGTCTAGCAGCTAGGCGATGTTGCCGTGAGTGTGTGGGGGTTCGAATCCCGTTTGGGTTATGGTTATATATATATATATATATATATATATATATATATATATATATATATATATATATATATATATATATATATATATATATATATATATTATATATATATAATATATCACACACAGACACACACATGTATATATGTGTATATATACACAGAATTGTTAGCATTACTAATCAAACATGCAGACTGTTAGAATGTGTATATCTCACCATGATTGTGGACATGATTTACTTTTGAGCACTAATAAAACACAGTGGTCGCAAAAATGACTATTGTACCATTTAGGTAGAAGATAGAGTAAGTCAATAAGGTATCCCGTATGCTTTGTGTTCTTGTGCCTGTCAGTCCATACGTATCGGAGGATCAAAGTTCATGTACAGTTAGTAAATCAAGGATTATATTAATGAAATGACTATGGTTAAACCGACAAACTTCTTGCACAAATGACTTTTTACAACATGTCAAAAAATGCCAATGACAGTTTAGTACAGAGTCTGTAAATCACTTGATCCTTACCAAGCTTATGTTGTATCGAAATGCAACTTATAGGGATACATACATTCTGTGTGTATTCCTTCTGACATTGAATAGAAAATAGTCATTTGACTTTCAAACATTAAAATGTTAAGAAATAGACACCCAAAGTGGCACTTCCACTTGGTAACATTTTTAAAACACATTTTTTCAATGCTAACGGTCGATATTTGACGTGGCGACTGCGCGCGGATCGCTAGATATCGATAAAAACATGTCATTTCCCGAGCGTATTTTCCACATCCCGAAGTTTTACGATCGTTTCTGATTATGACCCGAAATCCCCCGGAGGTTTGTTGTTGTGCTGATTGACGATAGGGAGTCCATAATAAGTTCGAATGACGCAATTAATTTACCCCCACTGCGAAGACTTTGTGTACAGCATTATGCCTTTACCTCAGTAAGTTTTTTTAAAACTTCTCCTTAGTTTTGTCGTTTTCATTATTCTCAATTAGTTGTATTATAATTTTAACCAATACCACATAAATATCAGTTTTTACGTGGAAAATATTGGCCGCCTCTGATGACTACATTTTGTCGTCTGCCATACGGTTACGTGTGGTTTGATACATAGCGGCCGCCGCGTGGTATGCGTCTATGCATACCACGCGGCGGCCGCTATGTACCAACCGCATGTAACTGTGCTTGTCACCTATGCGAATTCTGGTGGAATCAGCAGAAATTGTTTTTCTATTTTTTCGCCAAGACAGTAAGACTCAGCTTTCCCCCACGGGCATGACCGATCACCGACGCGAGTGCTACTGTGGCGTACAGCAGCGTCAGCGTAGACTCGTACTCCATAGCTTAGTCGACAATGGCCCCATGCCGAACGTTCGATGTTCGGAAGCTGAATTTAGGTAGGCCACCTGAATTCAAACTTTTACTTTTTTGAGGACATGTTTTTATCGATATCTTGCGATCCGCCCGCAGTCGCCAAGTCAAATATCGACCGTGGGCATTAAAACAATGTGTTTGAAAAATGTTACCAAGTGGAAGTGCCACTTTATATTAGGCAAGGACATAAAAAATTGTTGATTAAAGTACATGTACTAACATACACTTGTATAACATATACTTCTGATATTTGACTCTCTAAGTAAGAATTTGACAACAGCAAAAGTCATGATCAGCTGCATGATGTAATTTTTCAGTGACATTGGAATTAGCGACAGTATTGTAATCCTAAAAAAATATGCCGCAAGACTTGAAGGTCCTCTTTGTGTCAGCTTTGGAATCAGTATTGTACTGTAGTACTTCTGAATAATGTTCAAATGTCACCAATGAATGTAGACTTAGAACATGTGAAGAAAGATGTTGGAAACGATGGGCTTAATCTACTCATCAACAACGCTGGTATTACGACCAAAGGAGTGACATATGATAGTGTACAGGCACCTAGTGTGATGGACGACCTTGCCACCAACTTTGTCGGCCCACTTCTTACAACCAAGGTCAGTCATGGGTTGCCTGCTAACACATGATTTATTAATCTCACCTTTGTGGCCCCATTCTCCCACAACAATACACCGTACATACGTCATCATAAATAACATTTAACACGATAAGAACCAGCGCTGCTGCTAACATTAACAGTCAGCTACTACGTGTGACTGTTTCGTTTTTATCAAACGTTTTCTCACTACTGTGATTTTGCACCCTCAGGACAATCTGTAGGCAAACCCTGACAATATGACACAGCATCACTTAATGTTCTATATGTTGTTACAAAAAGTCAACATAGTTTCATCGATTTCCCCTATAAGTAAATGATGAGTGAGGTTTAATCGCTAGATGTGGTACTGGTGAGGTGATTGTTTCCTTAAAATTCATCTTATCAAGGATTGCATAAATCAGCGCCGTTTTTGAAACTATATTTCACGAATAGGGGCTTAAATAAATGTATCTGCAAAACGTGTGAATTAGGATTTTAGTTACGTAAATTGTACGCTAGGAATGGCAGTGGAAACCAAGAGTTCTAACATAATGTTCTGATACAATTTAATTAAAGTAAGACTAGAACGGGTTGTTCTCATGTATAATTTTTATAACGAACGACTATAGATCGTATCATTAGAGTTGTATACATAACCATCCATGCCATGGCAAGACAGTTCCTCCTAAGTCTGATGGACTAAAATTCGTCATGTGAGGACGCTCTATATTATCTTAACGTTCATCATGCAGATTATGTATGGTACCATGAGGCATTAGAAACTGTTCAGTCTACCCCTTTCACATGCACATGCTCCCCCTCCCAACCAACCAACCAACCAACCAACCAACCAACCAACCAACCAACCAACCAACCAACCAACCAACCAACCAATCAATCAATCAATCAATCAATCAATCAATCAATCAATCAATCAATCAATCAATCAATCAATCAATCAGTCAAATTTATTAGTCCCCATGGACATGTCATACGCATGTCGTACATACATATGTCTTACATATGCACATCGTTTTGTGTTTTGATCCGATCAAATATTGGTGCATGACAGCCATTTTGTTTCCTGTATTTGATGTCGGTGCGTCCCTTCAAATAACTTGTTTACAACTAGTGTATTACGAATTTTGACCTAGTATTATGGATTACGGATGGGCATGATTGCAATTATTTTGGTACATGAATTACTTCTTATGTCAAACATATGCACGTCGATTTGTTTTGTGATGGGATTCAAAATGGCCGCATGACGGCAGTTTTGTTACCTGTATTTGATGTCAATCCACATGGCCTCCAGGATCCGTTCATACAGATATCATAGACGTGCCTGAGCCAATTCTTTTCAAACTTGATACAAGGATAATACATTCGTATGCAGGTCTATACTTTAGTTTGGCATGCATAAGTAGTGCTAATTTGCATAATTAATGATAAGAACTCTTTTCTGGTGCAACTTTGCCAAGTTTGATGAAATTTTGTACAGATGTTGGTCTGACTTTTAATTTAATGAAACGTGGTGCAAATCTTCAGCATGTGTACAAAGACACTTAGCAGTATCGTCTTAATTAATCGCTAATTTGCATATTTGATGAACTTTCCTAAATAGTGGATTATGTCCACAAATCTGCATTACATTTTATGAAACGTGGTGCAAATGTTGATCTGTCAGTAGTGATATACTGTGTTAAGACATTTCAAACTATCACGCCAATAAATTGGTAACTTGCATATTTGATGAACTCTCATAGGTAGTGTGATATGTCAAAAAATGCTGCATCAAATTTGATGAAAAGTGGTACACATCTTGATCTGCCAGTAACATAATGGCAGGCAAAGACATGTAGCAGTATCATGTCAATTAATTGCTTATTTACATATTTAATGAATTTCGTAATTAGGCTGATATGTCAAGAAATAGTTCAACAATTTCAGGAATCTTGATACAGATGTTGAGCTCACGTTGCTTGTCAGTGAATTAAAATATATATCCATGTCATGTCAATAGATTTTTAATTTGCATATTAAATGAACTTTCTTTATAAGAGTGATATTTCGAGAGGTACTGCATCAAATTTTATGAAACATGGTACTTTGTTGGTCTGTCAGTACTCTAGTACTTTGTGAAGATATAAAGAAGATCCATGTCAATTGATCACCAATTTGCATATTTGATGAACTCTCATAATTAGTGTGACATCTAAAACTGCTGCATGAAACTTGACGAAACGTGGTACAGATTTTGGTCTTCCAGTAGTGTAATGACGTGCAATGAAGCAGTATAATGTCAATTTACTGCTGATTTGCGTATTTAATAAATTTTCATAATTATGATACGCCAAGAAATGGTTCATCAAATTTCACGAATCTTGGTACAAATATTGAACTGACATTGTTTCAGCAGTGAATGAAGGCGTTTATCATTGTCATGTTGCCACAATTTGTAATTTGCATATTTAATGAAATTTCCTAATTAGTGTTATATGTCCAGAAATACTGCATCAAATTTGATGAAACTTGGTACAAATGTTGATCTCACAGCGCTGTAATACAACTCAGTGTCACTTAGTGGTATCGTTCAAATATATGGCTAATTTTCATACACATTGCATTTTTGTTTTTAGGGTGAATGTCCAGAAGCACTGCAACAAATTTTGTGAAATGTAGTGGAGGTGATAATCTGTCAGTGTAATAATAATAAAAAATGTTTGGTAGCATCCTGTCGATTACTTACTAATTGACTTATTTAATGACCTTTTGTAATTAGGGTGGAGCCTAGATTGATTTTACATTTTCACCGCCATGTAACTCATTCTCGGCTTTAAAGTCCCATCTGCATCGCAGCAATCACAGCCCGAATTAATTAAATGGACTCTGTCCTCGCTCTCGGAGGACCTGTAATTAAATTAATGATTAACCAGTGGGGACATTGTCATCGACGATGACTTGTTTATAAGGTAATGGAAAAAAGTTGACGATTTTGAGGTTAAATTGTCAAGCCTTGAGAGATGTGAAGATAAAGGATGCGTCTTAAACTCACATTTGTTATCATGTTATATTTATCAATTTTTTTCGTATTTTAATGTTTGCTTTTCAGACCAAACCGTAAGTTTCCTTGCTCTATTGCTTGCTTTACATATTTACAGTATACATAATCAAGATGTCTCGTATAGATGTTGGACACATGTGTGACCAAAGCTTTATTCGTACCAAATTTCAACTTTCTGAAAAAAGACAACAGAGTAAACTTTGACCTTGACTGTGTATGACATGTCATCACGAGCTTAAACGAGTACTTGCCCTGTTATTGTAAAAGGTAGAGTTTTCCCCTATGTACAATTATCAGTTCATTTCATGCTATACTGTGGAAGTTTCATTGAAAGTAAAATTTGTGGTGGTGATGTACAAGTGAAAGGAAACAATGAATATCTGGTTACGTGAAGGTTTCACTGGCCATAATCAAACAGGACAAAGTCTGTCTCTTCACTGTGAGCAGCGCATGTGTAATACAAAACTCGGTCATGCCAAGAATCACAACAGGAAAAGTATTTTCTTTCGATTGTAAGTTTTTAAAAATCCAGTGACCTCCTAGTGCCTGTTAAAACGATGAAACCCATTGTAGGATCGCCAACTTGACGTGATATTAACTCGGTACCCCCCAAAACTAAGTGATCCCTAATATTCATATAATTATTACATTATGTTATAGGCGTAGGGTTTCTCTGTTGAAAGGATTGTGCTAACAATCTTCTCCCTATCTATGTAATAACGTAAGACTACATTGTTGTCGTAACATGTAACTCCATCATATTAAACACGGAATCCGTATTTGAACCGAACACGCTAAGTTCACAGACTACAGTCACCCTCATAGATCTGGAAGGAATATATACTGGCATCAGCGCACGGTTCCACATACGGAAACCAGGAATTCATGGAATAATGTTCAAAGTTCAGAAACTCTCTCCAATAACTTGCTCTTCTTACAGGTCAACCCCGTCAAAACAAAATACAAATGAGATTTACTATAAACGAATTTTCAACATACCTTTTGACACCAAATAAAATGCACTTTTTCTACCCAAAGCGATACAAATATTTTCATTTTTGTGTGATGTATTGCAGAAGACAGTTTAAGTGGTGCTTCATGTTACCAACACATTTTTTCCAAAGGAATATCTAAAGTTTAGTTTGGCAGCAATGGTTTACTCGAACGATGAAGGGGTATGTATTTATGGTAAAAGCCTCAATTTTGGTATTATTTTATGATAAAAATTAATTTAAGTCAAAAACTTGATATTATTTTCTGAAATGTAATATTTAATTTGAAACAAGAGCATATGTAGAAAAAACGACTATTTCATTTTGCATTATCTATTCTCATTCTAAATGGCAGGGGTTGAAAGACTGACACTCAAAGAAATATGATAAGCAAAATTAAAATGCCTCTTTTTCAAAATGCTAAAACTTTAATACCAAACTAAATAATCATTTTGTTACAAAGCAATTGAAGAACATAATATGGAAATTTCAGAAAAGTTGACTCGGCCAGAGTTTAGTTGAATTCTTTTGAAATCTTGAAATTGAGAGAAAAGAGAAGGCAGGAAATCGGGTGATTTGCATACATTTGCATTAATCTATACTTCTTGATCGCGCAACTTACGGCTGCTCGACAAGCTAAAAGATGAGCCAAACCATTATTTTAACCTTGGGTTAACAAATTAATTAAAATTGAATGAAGAGATTTTGCGCAATATATACGCTGTTTCGTGCAGCATCCCTAAACAGCTGAGCCATTGCTGGTGATATTGTAACATCGGGTAAGCCTAATTCATGTGCCACGTGCCAGGCGCCGCGTGCCGTGAGCCAAAGTTCACAATGCACTTTTAGCATGTTAAGCTAGAAATAGGTGCATTTTCACTCTAATTCACTTTATCGATTCATCTTCATTGTTAACTAACATTTAATAGACGCCTTGTATGTGCATAAAGTAATGACCTGCGATATGTGTTTTAACGAATCCAACATGTGCTGGCCGGTAAGGGACTGAAAAAAAATTATAGGGAGGGAGGGCGAATTTTTCAAAATGATGCTGAGAAAAGTGACTCTCCCCAATTGTTATGCCGTCCCTGTACATGCTATAGTCAACATCATTCATAGTGTGACGCCTCATCCCACCAAATAGGAAGACTGTTGCAATAATATGCTGGCAAATAAGTTAAATTCAGGTCAAAGGTCATCCTGGTTATTTGATGTTTTTGCTGTACACTTTCCTCCCATGATGGCCGTCCAGCAAACATTAGACCTATAGCAATATTGGATAGGTCAAATGTCATCCTGGGCGTTTGATATTTTAGCAGAAATCTTAGTTAACATAATCATCTCCGTCCAGTAAACTAGAGACCTCCACCTCTGTTAGCTAGGCTATAATTTATAGATGTGCATAATTAGTGAGGTACAGGATGATTTGATGGTCGAAGGTTGGTGTCTCATACCAGTCACACTTCGATAGTCGACACCAGCCGTCTTTGACGACGAGGGGGGATAGGGCAGGTCAAAGGTCATAAATTCTCAAAAATAATATTGCACAAATCTTCTTAATATTATCATGGCTTAAGATCTAGATATTTGAAATATAGCAACCTTACCATACAGTCTACAAAATAATGTACAGAATTTTGTTTGATCAATTTTTAAAGTTACAAATTTACGCGCAGTGTGATTTTTAAAAATACTGGCCCTCCCTCCCTATAATTTCTCTCGAGTCCCTTTCTGCATATGCCCCTTGATGTAGAATTCGTAAACACACATTTGCTGGTCACCGGTTCATGCATTTAGAAGGCGGCGTTGAAGCCCGAATGTTGATTTATCTATGAAAATGAATCAATGAATTAAATATGAGTGTAAATGCACCTATTTCTAGCTTAACATGCTATCATGCACCGTGAACTTTGGCTCTGGGCTCGCGGCTTGCAGCACGCGGTACGTGGCACGTGAATTAGGCTTACCCTTTAACACCTTACCTTGTCCGCCATCGTTATCGCCGAAAAAGCGTTTTAAGGTAGCTTGCACTTGGTTTCCTCCCTATTGTAGACCGTCGTGCCCGACACGCGTCTTCTAAGTTTTGCCTAACCCGTTCGTTGAGCGCTAAAGAACAAGATAGGCTTACACATGGACAAATAGTCGGGTCGGAAGGTAGGGTTCCATGCACCCCATGGATGTATTTTTTTAACCTACATTTTTGTAATCCTTAGGGTCTATATTTAATGAATTTTGATGTTCCCAAAATCAAATCGTGTCCCATGGGGTTCATTTGGCGCCATCTTTGCCGCCATCTTGGCCGCCATCTTGGATTTAACGATGGGGTAGGGGTCACGTATCTACCGCTCGACGGAAACAGAAACAATACAATACTATAAACGTTACATTTTTAAAAAGCCAAGATCATGGCCTTTGCATTGATATATAACTTAATAGGGATTAATTAATATTCGAACGTCGATTAGACTTATATCGGTCATTGGCCGTAAATCGTAAAATTTGCGAAATTTCACACCCAATAATTAAGTTCCCGTTCCTCCAAACAATTTTTCATAAGGTATTTATATATTTTTTTTGGAAGAACTCAGTGCAATAAACAAGAAAAACAACATTAAAAGTATGTGTCTTGAGATTTAGTGGGTGCATGAGCTTGTTTTCTTATTACGCGGTATGCCACATATCCGTGTGTAACATAAGGGGTAGGGGTAATGTTTCCCTTTCTGTTTCGAATCATGAATGATGAAACCATAAAATGTTACATTTTTTGAAAGTGCTGCATCAGACCTTTCTAAAAATATATAGATTTATGGGGAAAAGTTGCATATTTAAAAGTTACAAAGCTTAAACCTTTCGGTTTGTGTCGATTTTAAGTGATTTTTTAAGAACGAAATTACAACATATGGGGTAGGGGTAATGTTTCCCTTTCTGCCTCGAACCATGAATTACGAAACCATATAAATGTTATACTGTTTGAAAGCTCTGTAATTGGCCTTTCCAAACATGTATAGTTTAATTGGGAAAAGTCCATATTTTAAAGTTACAAAGCTTAAACCTTTCAGTTTGTGTCAATTTTAAGTCATTTTTTAAACAAAATTTTAATATAAGGGGTAGGGTAATGTTTCCCTTTCTGCCTTGAACCATGAATTACGAAACCATATAAATGTTATACTGTTTGAAAGCTCTGAAATGGGCCTTTCCAAACATGTATAGTTTTATTGGGAAAAGTCCATATTTTAAAGTTACAAAGCTTAAACCTTTCAGTTTGTGTCAATTTTAAGTGATTTTTTAAACAAAATTATAATATAAGGGGTAGGGGTAATGTTTCCTTTTCTGCCTTGAACCATGAATTATGAAACCATATAAATGTTATACTGTTTGAAAGCTCTGTGATTGGCCTTTCCAAACATGTATAGTTTTATTGGGAAAAGTCCATATTTTAAAGTTACAAAGCTTATGCCTTTCAGTTTGTGTCAATTTTAAGTGATTTTTTAAACAAAATTATAATATAAGGGGTAGGGGTAATGTTTCCCGTTCTGCCTTGAACCATGAATTATGAAACCATATAAATGTTATACTGTTTGAAAGCTCTGAAATGGGCCTTTCCAAACATGTATAGTTTCATTGGGGAAAGTTGCATATTTGAAAGTTACAAAGCTTAAGCCTTTCAGTTTGTGTCAATTTTAAGTGATTTTTTGAACAATATGCACAAAACAGTTAGTCCGTTGGCCAGGTATCGAAATCATCCCCTCTAAGGCATTTTACCCACTATGATTTTCTGTTAGCTAGTATTCTCAGCTGTCATAATCTGCTTATTTTCCATTTAACTGATGGTGTGTCGAGAGTGTAACGACTTGTTTGTGAAGGGCTGTCACGCCCTCCGTAGTAAAATAGGAATGGGTTAGGGGTAACATATTTACCGCTAGTCGGAAACAAAACAAAAAAGTACCATAAACAATACATTCTTAGAAAGCCCAGATATAAGCTTTTTACTTTTTTGATAATTATTCGACTTTAGATGGCGCCAATATTCCGTATGTACATGGCGGTCAGCAGCTGAATCATTCACATAACGAACGTTGATATGGCCTGAAACTTCGGTAAATTCATTCAAGCAAACTCTTGTTTGATTAAGTTGATAGTTTTCCTTTCTTTTTTATTTCGAGTATTTGCCATGGCATGACTGAAACGAACCTTGAAACGAAGGCTGTACGTATCTATATTAGTCCGAGCCTGAGCGTGATCTGAGAGCAAACAGATCCGCAGATAATGCGAACGATCGCAACCGTTACCAACAGACTCATTATGCACAAAACGCCGCAACCAAACTTGGCACTAATCATGATCCCAGTCCATTTCGAGCCGGGCTTTAAGGGAAGTGCAGTGGCCTTTGAAAGACCCTTTGGTTTGGTTTTGTACCGTAGTATAGGAAGAAAACCCGACCTGTCGTCGTTGCTGTGAAATTTGTTTGTTTTTAGCCTCTTTTTTTGCCTATTTGAAGAATCGTCTTTGCAGCCTTCCATCCTGCGTTCTGTGTAGCGAGTGTCTTCGATCGCTCTCTAAGTTTGTGATGTACAACTGTCTTGAGTCCCGGTGCTTTATTGGGTGTAGAGGTAAATAGTTAGAGATCAGGGTGATAAATTGGTTGCCGCAGTGTCTTTCCAGGTGTTGCCACTTTTGAAGGAATTCAACACTCCTGGTAAGTATTCTTTAAGGTGTACCTGTAGGCTACGTGGTACTGAATAGGGGCCACTTAGGTTTCAACACATTCGATACTCTTGGCTTTCGCTTATACCCCGTTGTATGAGTAACTGGGATCGGAAATGAAAAAGGCTTCATTAATATCCATCTTTGCTAATATTAATTCTCGTTTGGCTTACAGATGGCCACCTTTACTTGTTTCGGTGAAAATTTGACTTTCAATTGGACAAAACATTGAGTATGACTTTCTTCTGTGTGTTATTAGGCCTATGAAAAATATGAAAATTGCATACATGTTGTTGTCAAATATCTCAAATCTTAGATTGTAAGAGATAGGCTTAGGCTTCCCTGTAATCATACAAATGAGTTAAATGGGAATTTATTGGAGTAGATTACAGTAATCGAAGAGAATGGTTGACACTATAGAAAGACTTATCTCGGATTGCGGGGACCTAACTATAAAAGAACAGCACAGAATACTTGCCGGATGTATTGACTGTTCATGTATAGTACAGGCTAGTACAACATGGAATGTAAAACATACAAATCAAAGAAGTGGCAAATTTTCTCAACTTTTCACAAAGTTTATATTCCATCATTACTATCAGGATTAGGATTTTCCCAATCTATAAATAAGCTATTACTTGATTACACCTTGATTCAGCATGACTAACATTTTGCATTTGCCACGCAACCAGCCATGCCCGTCCCTGGGATCGCGAACAATGCCTTTAACGAAGCTTTTGAACGCTTTTTGTGAATTGTGTAAGAATGTCCTCTCTGTGGAGTATAATGTGTGAAGCCGTTGTCTAGCTCGCTTGACTCTGATGATTATGTTGACTTATTTTTTCTCAGCTGCTGGTGGCTGATCTAGCTCGAAAGTTAGATCAATCTAGTCTCTCTGATTCGATCATGCTGGTGGGAATGGTATCTTCAAGCATTGACCCTAAAACGTCCGTTTGTAGGGTCTTTGCTTCAAAGACGTCAGGGTCTAACATTGGTTAAATGTCATCCATGATAAGAAACTAATGATAGATTCACTCACAAGGCATTTTAAACATTGAGGTGTCAATGGGAATATAAGCCTTTTTAGTCATTTTCTGAGGTTGTCTCGCCTTCTTATTGCTTGGTGTAGAGAGTGTTTGTTCGCCTTCTGTTTACTATTTAGTTGCGTAATTTGAATGCGTTCTGTGACATTTGGCTTTTCGGGTTTTAGTTCCAGAATATTTTTGCTATTGAATTTTAGTACCCAGTCGAAAAAGTAATCCTCATTGGGAGTATATAGTGTTCTGCGTTGTAAAATAATTTCGAAAAATTGGTTATGATCTCTTGTTTTCTGGTAAGGAAGGTAAAGTGTTGTCGATCCATCTTATCTTATTATGGAGAAGCTATATTGTGGATTAATGGTGATTGGTTTTCAGCGATAAAGATTCTCTCGTGTTCCCGTGTGGTATTAAAAGTAACACTATTAATAGTGAGCTCTGATTTGCCCAGACGGTCACGTGACTGTGCATGTATTTACGATATACTGTAAAGTTGGCCATTCCTATCTCCAAAGTGGGTTTCTTTCACATTGTTTTTTATTTTCATCACAAGTTTCAATATACTGATATAATATAGCGATAAACAACCCCTATAAGTTGGGTACACCACTCGAGCTCGGTTTTGACCATTTCACTCCTTATACAAACGACTGAAGTTCGTGCGTATATGTTGTTTACCGGTCGAAACCGTGTGGTATCCTTTCAAAGTGGTGCTTTATTGCTTATATATCTCTCGCGATACAATTAAAGAAAAGGGATTGATTGTTGCTGCTGTCATATCAACTTGCATGACGACTATGACATCCAATTTAGTGTTTGTGGGTTTGGAATATATAATTTTGACATATTATAGCTGTTAACTTTCTTTCCCTAATTTGAGTTATTGAAATGAGTAAAACGTCTTTTATTAACCACCATTTTAGCTTTTTAGTGCTATTTAATGCCTATAGAGTAGGTATTTTTCTATGTTCCTTTTAACAAGTAAATGTCAGTAAAGTAACACAAACTTTTGAGTTTAGGCATTGTCACTGCATAATTTTTGAGTTTACCCCATCAAGCCATATCTTGTTGGAAAAACAACTGCGTTAGTGTTTCAGAGATATGATATTTATGTGGCTTCCTTATTCGCTGCGTTTGGTAGGAGAGGAAACATTACCCATACCCCTATCCCTTAAATGTATATTATAGAGGGATGTACGGCATACCATATATTAGGTAAACAATCGACGCACCCCATACGTCTCAAGAAGATACACTCTTTTAATGTTTTTTACTTCTCTATTGCATTAAGTTCTTTCAAATGATATATAAATACCTTGTAAAAATTGTTTGGAGGAACATGAACTTAATTATTGGGTTTGAAATTAAGCAAATTTTACAATTTACATTTCATGTCCGATATAAAATCTAATCGATGTTTGAATATCGATTTATCCCCGTTTAGTTGTATACCAATGGTAAGGGGATTATCTGGGCTTTCTAAGAATGTATTGTTTATGGTACTTTTTTGTTTTTGTTTCCGACTAGCGGTAAATATGTTACCCCTAACCCATTCCTATTTTACTACCGAGGGCGTGACAGCCCTTCACAAACAAGTCGTTACACTCTCACACACCATCAGTTAAATGGAAAATAAGCAGATTATGACAGCTGAGAATACTAGCTAACAGAAAATCATAGTGGGTAAAATGCCTTAGAGGGGATGATTTCGATACCTGGCCAACGGACTAACTGTTTTGTGCATATTGTTCAAAAAATCACTTAAAATTGACACAAACTGAACGGCTTAAGCTTTGTAACTTTCAAATATGCAATTTTCCCCAATGAAACTATACATGTTTGAAAAGGCCAATTTCAGAGCTTTCAAACAGTATAACATTTATATGGTTTCATAATTCATGGTTCAAGGCAGAACGGGAAACATTACCCCTACCCCTTATATTATAATTTTGTTTAAAAAATCACTTAAAATTGACACAAACTGAAAGGCATAAGCTTTGTAACTTTAAAATATGGACTTTTCCCATAAGACTATACATGTTTGGAAAGGCCCATTTCAGAGCTTTCAAACAGTATAACATTTATATGGTTTCATAATTCATAATTCGAGGCAGAAAGGGAAACATTACCCCTACCCCATATGTTGTAATTTCGTTCTTAAAAATGACTTAAAATTGACACAAACTGAAAAGTTTAAGCTTTGTAACTTTAAAATATGGACTTTTCCCAATAAAACTATACATGTTTGGAAAGGCCCATTTCAGAGCTTTCAAACAGTATAACATTTATATGGTTTCATAATTCATGGTTCGAGGCAGAAAGGGAAACATTACCCCTACCCCATATGTTGTAATTTCGTTCTTAAAAAAATCACTTAAAATTGACACAAGCTGAAAGGCATAAGCTTTGTAACTTTAAAATATGGACTTTTCCCAATAAAACTATACATGTTTGGAAAGGCCCATTTCAGAGCTTTCAAACAGTGTAACATTTATATGGTTTCGTAATTCATGATTCGAGGCAGAAAGGGAAACATTACCCCTACCCCATATGTTGTAATTTCGTTCTTAAAAAATCACTTGAAATCGACACAAACCGAAAGGTTTAAGCTTTGTAACTTTTAAATATGCAACTTTTCCCCATAAATCTATATATTTTTAGAAAGGTCTGATCAATTTTCCCCATAAATCTATATATTTTTAGAAAGGTCTGATGCAGCACTTTCAAAAAATGTAACATTTTTATGGTTTCATCATTCATGATTCGAAACAGAAAGGGAAACATTACCCCTACCCCTTATGTTACACACGGATATGTGGCATACCGCGTAATAAGAAAACAAGCTCATGCACCCACTAAATCTCAAGACACATACTTTTAATGTTGTTTTTTCTTGTTTATTGCACTGAGTTCTTCCAAAAATATATAAATACCTTATGAAAAATTGTTTGGAGGAACGGGAACTTAATTATTGGGTGTGAAATTAGCAAATTTTACGATTTACGGCCAATGGCCGATATAAAGTCTAATCGACGTTCGAATATTAATTAATCCCTATTAAGTTATATATCAA